>NC_066639.1:15849944-15992444 GCF_025201925.1 Gopherus flavomarginatus
GCCACGTGGCCGCTCTCTGCCTCAGTTTCCCCTCGGGACAAGGGGTGTGGTAGGAGTACCTGGGAGAGACCAACTCTGCCCTGCAGCTGGGGAGGGGAAGCAGCAGGGGTTGTCACGAGTCTCGTGTCTGTCTAGCCTCTGCGGCTCCCCAGTGCACCCCCCCGCTCCCCTGCCTAGCCCCCCCACCTCTTCCGTCTCCCCTCCCCACTTCCAACCTGACTCCCATCGCTCTGATGCTCCCTTGCTCTCCCCTCCCTACCCCCCAGCCCTCGCTGATTCCCTGAACCCCTCTGCCTCCCTATCCCTAACTTCCTCCCTTTGCCTCCCCCTTCTGACCCCCTCCCCTCTTCCTCCTCTGCCTCCCCCTCTGGCCCCCTGCTTCCCCCTTCCCCCCCGTGCATCACCTCCTCTGCCTCCCCTCCCCTTGTCCCTCTGACCCCCCGGTGGCCCCCTCTTCCCCCTGTGCCGCCCCCTCCCCCCTAACTCCCCTCCCCTCTAACTCCGCCCCCCCACCCTCCCCCTCTGACCCCCGGTGCCCCCTCCCGCTCTGACTTTCCCCCTCAACTCCCTTCCCCTCCCCTTTCCCTCTGACCCCCGGTGCCCCCTCCTGCTCTGACTCCTGTCCCCCCTCTTCCCCTTGTGCTGCCCCCTCCCCCCCCAAACTCCCCTCCCCCTCTGACCCCCCCGTTTGTGCCCTCCCCCGCTCTGACTCTCCCCCTCAACTCCCCTCCCCCTCCCCTTTCCCTCTGGACCCCCCCGGTGCCCCCTCCTGCTCTGACTCCTGTCCCCCCTTTTCCCCCTCTGCTTCCCCTCCCCCTCTGACCCTCCTGTGCCCTCTCCCCCTCTGCCTCCCCTTTCCCTCTGACCCCGGTACCCCCTCCTGCTCTGACTCCTGTCCCCCCTCTTTCCCCTGTGCCGCCCCCTCCCCCCCAACTCCCTTCCCCCTCTGACCCCGCGGTGCCCCCTCCCACTCTGACTCTACCCCTCAGCTACCCTCCCCTCCCCTTTCCCTCTGACCCCCCGGTGCCCCCTCCTGCTCTGACTCCTGTCCCCCCTCTTTCCCCTGTGCCGCCCCCTCCCCCCCAACTCCCTTCCCCCTCTGACCCCCCGGTGCCCCCTCCCACTCTGACTCTACCCCTCAGCTCCCCTCCCCTCCCCTTTCCCTCTGACCCCCCGGTGCCCCCTCCTGCTCTGACTCCTGTCCCCCCTTTTCCCCCTCTGCTTCCCCTCCCCCTCTGCCTCCCATTCCCCCTGCCCCTTCTGCCTCCCCTCCCCTTTCCCTCTGACCCCCCGGTGCCCCCTCCCGCTCTGACTCCCCCCCTCAGCTCCCCTCCCCATCCCTTTCCCTCTGACCCATCCGGTGCCCCCTCCTGCTCTGCCTCCTGTCCCCCCTTTTCCCCCTGTGCCACCCCTCCCCCCTCTGCCTCCCCTCCCCCTCTAACTCCGCTCCCCCACCCTCCCCCTCTGACCCCGCGGTACCCCCTCCTGCTCTGATTCCCCTCCCCCACCCCCCTTTCCCTCCTCTGCTCCCCTCCCCTTTCCCTGACCCCCCCTTGCCCTCTCCTTGTGCCTCCCTTCCCCCCTCTAACTCCCCTCCCCCCACTTTCCCCCCTCTAACTCCCCTCCCCCACCCCACTTTCCCTCCTCTACTCCCCTCCCCTTTCCCTGACCCCCCCCTTGCCCTCTCCTTCTGACTCCCCTCCCCCACCCCACTTTCTCTCCTCTACTCCCCTCCCCTTTCCCTGACCCCCCCTTGCCCTCTCCTTCTGACTCCCCTCCCCCCCACTTTCCCTCCTCTAACTCCCTCCCCCCACCCTTTCCTTCTGACCCCCTGTACCCCCTCTTCCCCTCCCCCTTTCCCCTCTGCCCCGCCCCCTCAACTCCCCTCCCCCACCCTTCCCCTCTGGCCCCTCCCCCTTCCCCAGCGCTCCTCCCCCTCCGTTCCCCGTGACGCCAGCACGCTGCGTCAGGCGCTGACGCGTGCACGTGCGGCTGGGGGAGGGGCGCGCGCGGGAAGCGCACCCACCGCTCCGCCCGCCCCGCCCAGACGTCGAGCCCTCTCCGTCACGTGACGGTTAGGAGGAGGAGGCGGAGCCCCGTCGCACGCACGCAGCGCCGTGACGCAGCCGCGCACAGCGGCCCGCGTAGCGTGGAGACGAGACAGTCCCAGACAGAGGGCGGCTCTCGCTCCCCCCCGCGGGATTGATTCGTTCCCGTCCGGCCCCGGCGGCGGCGCAGGCGCGCTGGGCCGGGCCGGGCCGGGCCGTACTATGGCGGCGGGGGGAGCGGGCGAGACCAAGGTGATCTACCACCTGGACGAGGAGGAGACCCCCTACCTGGTGAAGATCCCGGTGCCCGCCGAGCGCATCACGCTGGGGCACGTCAAGGCGGCGCTGAGCCGGCCCGGCGCCAAGTACTTCTTCAAGAGCATGGACCAGGACTTCGGGTGGGGACCCAGGCGTCCGGGGAACCCAGGCGTCCGGGGGACCCCGCCCCCTGCTCATCCCCCGCCCGGGGGACCCAGGCGTCCGGGGGACCCCGCCCCCTGCTCATCCCCCCCCCCGGGGGACCCAGGCGTCCGGGGGACTCCGCCCCCTGCTCATCCCCCGCCCGGGGGACCCCGCCCCCTGCTCATCCCCCCCCGGGGGACATAGGCGTCCGAGGGACCCCGCCCCCTGCTCATCCCCACCCCCCCCGGGAACCCAGGCGTCGGGGGGACCCCGCCCCCTGCTCATCCCCCGCCCGGGGAACCCAGGCGTCCGGAGGACCCCGCCCCCTGCTCATCCACCCCCCCGGGGGACCCAGGTGTCCGGGGGACCCCGCCCCCTGCTCATCCCCCCCCCGGGGGACCCAGGCGTCCGAGGGACCCCGCCCCCTGCTCATCCCCCCCCCCGGGGAACCCAGGCGTCCGGGGGACCCCGCCCCCTGCTCATCCCCCCCCCGGGGGACCCAGGCGTCCGGAGGACCCGGCCCCCTGCTCATCCCCCCCCCCGGGGAACCCAGCTGTCCGGGGGACCCCGCCCGCTGCTCATCCCCCCCCCCGGGGAACCCAGGCGTCCGGGGGACCCCTCTTCTCACCCCCCCTGGGGAACCCAGGCGTCCAGGGCACCCCGCCCCCTCTTCATCCCTCCCTGGGAACCCAGGCATCCAACAGACCCCTGCCCCCCATCCCCACCCCTGGGAACCCAGGCGTCTGGGAGACCGCCCCCCACGGGGACCCAGGCGTCTGGGAGACCCTGCTCCCTCTCTGATCTTCCCCCCCCCCGGGTGATACCCCACCCACTTTGTCGGGGAACCCAGATGTCCAGGGGACCCTGCCTCCTCCTTCATCCCCTCCCCCTTGGGGAACCCAGGCATCCAGGGGACCCCAGCCCCTCCATCAGCCGCTCCCCACCCCACCCTGTCCGGCGAATAACCCCGGGCATCCGGGGGCGGCAGTACACCGAGTGGGGGCCAAATCTGGACCGCCCGGCGCCCTGAGACGGACCCCGACATCTTGTTTGCCTATTTATTTCGATCCTTGTTGTGATGTGGACGATTATATTTCAATTTTCCCTGAGGCCTGGGCCGTGACTGCTCCTTGACCAAGAAATGGGGCCTTGAACCAAAAAAACTGATTCCTCCTCCCGTGTAGGTACGGGGCGGGAGATATCCAGAGAGGCGGCTTTGTCGCTAATGCCATCCGGGGAGCGGAGCTGGGAGCGAGAAGTCTCTGTCCTGATGGTGGCATAACTGGTCACTTATAAATAGTCGAGGCTAAATAATCGAGCGCAGATTAATTGAAATTCAAAATTGTCATGAATCTTGTCGGTAGGGGTCATAACTAAGCGGCAGGGGGTTATAAATCTCCAGGTTCGGCTCTGATTTATAAACCAAATCCACGAAAAACCCGTCCTGGACACCGTGCAATCTGGTCTCCCGCTGTGAAATCCGGTCTTTTGTTGCTTTTACCCTGTGCAGTACAGATTTCACGGGGGGAGACCAGCGTTTCTCAAATTGGGAGGCCTGACCCAAAAGGGAGTTACGGCGGGGGTCATACGGTTATTTTTGTGGCGGGGGGGTATTGCCACCTTTACTTCTGCGCTGCCCTCAGAGCTGGGCGGCCGGAGAGCGGCGGCTGCTGCTGACCGAGGGCCCAGCAGTGCAGAAGTTAAGGGTGGCGTTACCAGAATATGCCGCCCTTCTGCGCTGCTGCTGGTGACGGCTCTGCCTTCACAGCTGGGCTCCCAACCAGCAGCCGCTGCTCTCCAGCCACCCAACTCTGAAGGCAGGGCCGCCGTCAGAAACAGCGCGGGCGGAAGAGTAGCAGCACTGTATCCCCCCTACAATAACCTTGCAACCCCCGCTCTCCTCACAACTCCTTTTTGGTCGGGACCCCTACGGTTCCAACACCGTGATGCTTCAGATTTAACGAGCTGCAGTCCTGACAGTGATGATTTTTAAAATCCGGTGACCGTGACACTCACCAAAATGGATCATGAATTTGTTAGGGCCCTCTTGATAAACGAATAGTAACTTACCTGTCTTGAGTGACAAACTAATGTAGCTGTGGGGCTGAATCCAACACCGCTTTGTTGTAATAAACATCGGAATGCATAAAATTGGTCGTAAATGACAAATAATGCAATACGGCTTGTGGTTTAGGAACATACATATGATATGACGGTGAGCTATATACTTCCACGCAAATACAGTATAAATAGGTGTGGCAAAATTTGAAATTTTTAAATCATTTTGATGGATAATGTCCATGTTTATTTTAAAGAGTCGCCCCCCCGCCCATTTGTATCAATTTAAAAGTTTCACAGTATGTGCAAAATTAGGGGGCTGACGCGTTTTTAATGCTTATCACTATGGAATGTCCCAGCGGTGTGAAATTAAGCAGGTAGATGGATCACTTTTAAATGTTCACAGTTGTGCAAAATTGGTGGTTGAAGCATTTTTCAGGTTTGTCGATCTGAGTTCTCACGGTGAGTTCCGGGTGGCGGTGCCGGACGACGAGCCGCCGAGGGCCGTGGCTGGCGGACAAGCATCCGCTGAAATGCCGCCGAGAAGTGGCAGCATCGAGCGGCTTTTCAGCAGCAATTTGGCGGCGGCACCTCTTGAATACGCTGCTTTTCGGTGGCATTTCGGCGGATGCTTGTCCGCTGGCCAGTACGCGGGCGTGCATAGGCGCCCCGGCGGGCACCGTGTTGGGGACCACTAAATTATGGGATTGAAGCATTGTTTTCCATTTTTTATCCATTGTACATTTGCACAGTCGTGGGGTTTACATCTGCGTTTTATTACCGTTATGGATGTAAACTTTCACAGTTGTGGGAAATTATCAGGCGGACCGGATAATTTAATGACAGCAAGTGTTAAGATTCAACGAGTTAAATATTTATAACCGCGAAAACGCAAATGATCAACATCACGTGTCAAAGTAGACAGAGTAAATAACCTTAAATGAAACGTGAATGAGTTCTCAAGAATCATTCTTCTGTAAATTTTGAGTATCATCCATGGTGAAATCGATGTTTACCGACATTTACCGATTAAAAATTAATCTTTCCAAGCCTAGCTGTAAATAGTGGGTTAATAATTATTAATTATAAGCAGACATGGATTTTGTTATAAATAATATCACATATAATATATGTATATGTATTGGATTATTAATAATAGGCATAGATTTTAAAGTATAAATAACACAATAGTTATCCATAGCTAGTGATCCATAAATAACATTCTTTGTACATTTGGGGTAACTAAAAATGCTGAAAATACAGACATTTGATTATAAAGGACAATCGTTATACTAGTCAAAAGAGACACAGAATTGAAACCGCCGTGAAAATATTTCTGGTCCGTAGAGGTTGCTAAATTCTTTTTAACAGGATAAAAAAATTAAAAACTGCGACTCTAAGTCTCGTTTGCGTTCAGTTCATTGAGAAATTCTAAATTTCTTTCCTCCTGTTTAAAACCCTGACCCCAGCCTCTGGCAATTGGAATTTGAGCTACTCATATAGGCTGATTTAAAATAGTCAGACCCGTCCAGGCATGGTAAATCTTTGGTCAAGGGGAGCAGGCGTTTTCCACGGCCCTCAGAATTGTTAACGATCCTCTGGAACATCTTTGTAGGGATTTGAAGTCCAACGTCCGGGCTGAATTTCCAGCCAGGCTTATTCCATTCAGTCTCCCTAAAATCCCGCTCCTCATATATGAGTGTAATTCTCTCTCTGCTTGGAGTGCCACAGGCCTGGACTGAGATCCCTCAAACCGAACCATCCCGGCCTTAAATTGTTGTGTGATGTCACTGTTAATCGGTTTCCATGTCCCACCCGAGAGGTGGCTGCATCTCCGCACCGGGCGAGGGGTGCCCGGTCACGTGGCCGCGCTAATCTGTTCCCATTTCTCTCCGCTATAGGGTGGTCAAAGAGGAGATTTCAGACGACAATGCGAAGCTGCCTTGTTTCAACGGGAGAGTCGTCTCCTGGGTATGACCGTGTGGGTCGTTCTTCTCACTACAGGAAGTTGCATTGGGGCATAGAAACCCCTGTTACTGATCAGACCCATGGGCCCATCTAGCCTGGGCTCCCGCCCCTTCCCCACCATCCTGGATTAGGCCCTGCATATCGCCCCTTCCCCACTATCTCAGGTCAGGCTCATGGGCCCATCTACCCCGGTATCCCGCCTGCTGTCCTGGATCAAACCAATGGGCTGCCCAAGCCTGCTATGGTCCCTCCCACTGCCCAGATCAGACTATTTCAGGAGGGAGGGGTGTTTCTGGCTCAGGGGCTATGGGATGGTTCAGTCCAAGGCAACTCATGCATTCTTTGTGTCTCGCCCCCCCCCCCTTCCAAGCTGGTATCTTCGGAGACCCCCCAGCCCGAGCCGGTGCCGACTCCCGCGGAGAGCCGACCGGAGCCCTCGCCCCCGCCGCCCCCCCTGCCCCCGCTGCCCGTGGAGAGGACTAGTGGTATCGGGGACTCCCGGCCCCCCTCCTTCCAGTGAGTACGGCGGGGTGGGGGTGGGGAGGGTCCACCTCTCAGTACTGGGGGTGTAATCCTCTGCATTTGGGGGTGGAAGAATCCAATTGCCAGTAATGGGGGGGAGCCACTGATCAGGTGGAAGAGTCCACCTTTGGTACTGGGGAGAGATTTTAAATCCTCTGCATTGGGGATGGAAGAGTCCACCTGCCAGTATTGGGGGGGCTTATCCTCTGCTTTGGGGATGGAAGAGTTCACCTGCCAGTATTGGGGGGGCTTAAATCCTCTGCATTGAGGATGGAAGAGTCCATCTGCCAGTATTTGGGGAAACTGAGGGCAAGGTGGAAGAGTCCACCTGCCAGTATTGGGGGGAACCACTCATCATGGGCAGGGTGGGATGGAAGAGTCCACTTGCCAGTATTTGGGGGGGATATTAAATCTTGTGCACTGGATGCTTGCAGTACTGAGGGGGTGGAAGAGTCCACCTTCCATCCTGGGGATGGAGAGAGAATATCCTTTGCATTGGGCTGAGTGGAAGAATCCACCTGCCAATAAACAGGGGGAGGTGGAAGGGTCCACCTGCCAGTACAGGCTGAGGGTGGGCGTGGAGCATAATCCTGCCTAATCCCTAGACCTGGATCACATTGGAAGAATCCACTGACTAAACAGGGGTGGAGACTTTGGAAGAGTCCACAGGTGGGGGAGGTGGAAGGGACCATCTTCCCCTGGGTGGAGGGGTGGCAGCTGTGGACCCAAACAGTAACCAACTGTCGGTCTTTGCAGCCCTAACATCTCGGGCAGCCGGGAGAACCTGGAGCACGAGACGGAGACGGAGTCAGTCGTGTCACTGCGGAGGGAGAGGCCACGGCGCCGGGAGAGCACGGAGCATGGTGGTGAGAGAGGCCTCGAACCAGCTGGGACTCCTGGGTTCTCTCCCCGGCTCTGGGAGGGGAGTGGGGGCTGGTGGGTAAAAGCAGGGGGGGCTGGGAGCCAGGACTCCTGGGTTCTCTCCCCGGCTCTGGGAGGGGAGTGGGGGCTGGTGGGTAAAAGCAGGGGGGGCTGGGAGCCAGGACTCCTGGGTTCTCTCCCCGGCTCTGGGAGGGGTGTGGGGGCTGGTGGGTTAGAGCAGGGGGGCTGGGAGCCAGGACTCTTGGGTTCTCTCCCCGGCTCTGGGAGGGGAGTGGGGGCTGGTGGGTTAGAGCAGGGGGGCTGGGAGCCAGGACTCCTGGGTTCTCTCCCCGGCGCTGGGAGGGGAGTAGGGGCTGGTGGGTAAAAGCAGGAGGGGCTGGGAGCCAGGACTCCTGGGTTCTCTCCCCGGCTCTGGGAGGGGAGTAGGGGCTGGTGAGTTAAAGCAGGGAGCGCTGGGAGCCAGGACTCCTGAGTTTTCTCCCCGGCTTTGGGAAGGGTGTGCAATCATCACCTCAACTTCCTGACCCTGTCCCCCGCCGCACCGCAGGCGGGCACCGGCCAAATGGGCAGTCACGGCTGGAACGACACCTGGCCGGGTACGAGAGCTCGTCCACCCTGCTGACCAGCGAGATCGAGACCACCAGCCTGTGCGACTCAGATGATGACGACACCATGAGCAGGTGGGAGGGTGGGGAGGGCATGAAGGGCATGAACCCACAGGGATCCCTGGTGGTGGGATGGAATCCAGGAGCAAACCCCATGGGAGTCCCTCTAGTTTTGGGGGAACCAGGGTAAACTAGCAGGGTCCCCCTGGTGGAGGGAAGGGAATTGGGGTCCCCCTGGTGGAGGGGGGATACAGGGGCAAGGTAACCTAGCCGGGTGCTGTTGGTGGTGGTGGGATCCCTGTGGTGGTGGGATCTGGGGACAGGGAGGTGCTGCTGGTGTGGGACAGGGAATTAGGGTCCCCATGGTGGCAGAGAATCCAGGCGCTGGGTAACCCAGTGTGGGGAAGAAGATCGGGGACAGAAATTCCTTGGGGACCCCTGGGGTGAGATGGGCCCCAGGGACGGGACAAACCAGGGTGGGTTTCCCAGGATGCTGGGAGGGAGGGGTGGAGGATGTGCCACCGAGGGGGAGGGGGCAGGGGCAGTCCCTCCCCATCCCTCTCCCCCCCCGAAGGCTCAGTTGTCTTTTCCCCTGCAGCCCCAGCCATAACCTCCGTTTCCCCGCCCCCCAGGTTCAGCAGCTCCACGGAGCAGAGCAGCGCCTCCCGCCTCCTCAAACGGCACCGGAGACGGCGTAAGCAGCGCCCCCCGCGCCTGGAGCGGGTAAGGGCCTGGCCACCGTGCCAGGGAGGGAGGGAGCTGGGTGGGGGGCTGCGTTGCCTCTGCCCCACTGACTCCCCCATTCCGTTCCAGACGTCTTCCTTCAGCAGCGTCACCGACTCTACCATGTCGCTCAACATCATCACTGTCACGCTCAACATGGGTAAGGGGGGCGGGGGGCAGTGGGGTCAGGGCTGGGGGTGGGGGGCGGGGGGGGAGACTCTGGAGTCCAGGCATGGGAAGGGGAGAGATGTGGGGGGAGGAGCTGCAGAGGGAGGACGGGATTTGGAGGAAGCTCTGGTGGGGGGGGGAATGGAAGGTACCAACCAGCGGGTGGGGGGGATAGAACATAGAAGATTCCAAAAGTGGGGGGTCAATGGGGGGATAGAGTGGAAGCTTCCAAGTGGGTGGGGAAAGAAGGAAAGAGAGAATGGAAGATTCCAAGTGGCGGAGGGGGAAAGACTGGAAGATTCCAAGTAGAGGATAACGATGGGGGGAGGGGGTAAGGGAAGGTTCCAAGAGGAGGCGAAGCCCCCGCTGACCCCGCCTTCCCCCTCCTTTCCCCCCCCCTGCAGAGAAGTACAACTTCCTCGGCATCTCCATCGTGGGGCAGAGCAACGAGCGGGGGGACGGGGGCATCTACATCGGCTCCATCATGAAGGGGGGTGCGGTGGCGGCTGACGGGCGCATTGAGCCGGGGGACATGCTGCTGCAGGTGCGCCCCCCCCCCCTCGGATCCTCCTGTAGCCGGGGGCAGCGGTGACTGCGAGATTGCGGGGTCCTCTGGTTGGGCCAGGCGCTGCACAGACCCCTCCCTGGCCCGGGCCGAGATTCGGCCTCCAGTCCCCTCCCAGAGCCGGGGAGCGAACCCAGGAGTCCTGGCTCCCAGCCCCCCCTGCTCCAACCCACCAGCCCCCACTCCCCTCCCAGAGCCGGGGAGAGAACCCAGGAGTCCTGGCTCCCAGCCCCCCTGCTCCAACCCACCAGCCCCCACTCCCCTCCCAGAGCCGGGGAGTGAACCCAGGAGTCCTGGCTCCCAGCCCCCCTGCTCTGACCCACCAGCCCCCACTCCCCTCCCAGAACCGGGGAGAGAACCCAGGAGTCCTGGCTCCCAGTCCCCCCTGCTCTGACCCACCAGCCCCTACTCCCCTCCCAGAGCCGGGGAATGAACCCAGGCGTCCGGGCTCCGCTGCTCCCCCTGCCTAGGAAGGGGTCGGCTCACTTTGTGTCGCTCTCTCCCGACAGGTGAACGACATTAACTTTGAGAACATGAGCAACGACGACGCCGTCAGAGTCCTGAGGGAGATCGTCCACAAGCCGGGGTGAGCCGGGGGAGAGGGAGGGGAGGCCTGGGGGGTGCCCCCGGAGCCTGTCTCAGGTCGATTGCAAGGTCGCTCGTGGTGGATGGGCCTCTCCTAGGAGCCCTTCGCTGGTAATTTACTCCGGGAGGCGTTCTGCGGCAAACATTTGCAAAATCTGCGCACAATACTTTAAAATTCTGCAGATTTCGTGTGTCAAAATAACACTGCGTAATCAGGCCAGTTTCAATGATTTTTGGTTATTTATTTCCAAATACCGTCAACAATTTTTACAAACACCCACAAATTCCCCCAGGAGGAAAGAGTTAAAGTGACCCCTCTGACCGGGGAGAGAACCCAGGAGTCCTGGCTCCCAGCCCCCCCCTGCTCCAACCCACCAGCTCCCACTCCCTTCCCAGAGCCAGGGAGAGAACCCAGGAGTCCTGGCTCCCAGTCCCCCCTGCTCCGACTCCCCAGCCCCCACTCCCCTCCCAGAGCCGGGGAGAGAACCCAGGAATCCTCTGCTCCTGTTTCTCTGCCCCCTCTCCTCCCCTCTGAGTCCAGCTGGGGGGCCAAAGACCCACAACCCCACTCCCCTAGAGCCCATCCATGGTGCCCCCGCTCCGCCCAGCCAATGCACCCAACCCCCCTCCCTCATCGGAGCCCAGCTACAGGGCTTCCCCCCCGCCCCCCCAGCAAATTCCTGCTCCCCCTGCACAGAGCCCAGGGATCCAGAGGGAGAAACAGCAGCCCCCACAGCCCATTTCTGAACGGGGAGGGAAAATCGGGGCGCAAAACGTTCATTTCTGCTTTGCCCAGCGGCGCAGAATTGCCCCCCGGAGCAGCCATTAGCCCCGGGAACTAAGTCTGATCCTTAGGGGGCACTGTGGTGCTGGCAGTGGGGCTGGGGTGCTCTCCCCACCGTCGGCACCAATCCCTTTGTGTTCTTCCCCAAAATCGCTGCCTGCTAAACAACCGTCCTGCCCCAGAAGTGGCTGCATCTCAGCGCCGGGTGAGGGGTCCCTGGGTTACCAGCCACCTTGCCCCAGAGCTGGGCGCATCTCAGCGCCGGGTGAGGGGTCCCTGGGTAACCAGCAACCCTGCCCCAGAGCTGGGTGCATCTCAGCGCCGGGTGAGGGGTCCCTGGGTAACCAGCCGCCCCGCCCCAGAGGTGGCCGCATCTCAGTGGCAGGAGGGAGTTGGGGTTCACCTCCGCCTCCTTTCTCTTATAGCCCGATCGTGCTGACGGTGGCCAAGTGCTGGGACCCTTCCCCCCAGGGGTATTTCACGCTGCCCAGGAGTAAGTACTGATGCCCCCAAAACCATCTCCGCGAGTTGCTGGCTGTTTCCGCCGGCGTCTCCCCCTTGCCTTGGAGTTTGGGGGTGAATGGGTGGGCCCCCTCTGAAGGATGGGTGGGGGCGTCTTGCATCTCACATCCATGATCTCTGGGGTCCCCGGCTCCGTGGGGTGGCGATTTTGGGGCGATGTGTTGTCTGGGGTGTGAGTGGCTGGCATCCTCCCAGATCTGGGGGCGCTTCTTGGTGGGCGGTTTGACGGGGGGCTAAGGAGAGAAAATCAGAGGGTTTCTCTGCCTGCTTGGGTGGGGTTGTGTATGGGGGTGTGTAGATAGCAGGGGGGGCTGCCCCATGGACACCCCGTCTCTGAGAGTCAAACATCTCATAGGGGGCTGAGATAGGGGGATTGCGAGTGACGGGGGGGTCCTGCCTTTTGGGGGCGAACTCAGCCTTTCCTCCTGCCCCCACAGATGAGCCCATCCAACCCATCGACCCGGCCGCCTGGGTCTCCCACTCGGCCGCCCTCACCGGCGCCTTCGCCGCCTACCCCGGCAGCAGCTCGATGAGCACCATCACCTCCGGGAGCTCCGTCGCCGAGAGCGAGCGTGAGTACCGGCGCCCCCCAGAGGGGACGGCCCCCGGGCCCCATTGCCCCACACTCCCGCCAGCCAGCCGGTCCCCGCCGGGGGGTCCCATCGCTCCTTTCTCCGCAGGCTTCGACGAATTCAACCTGTCGGTCCACACGGACATGGCGTCGGTCACCAAGGCCATGGCCTCCCCGGAGTCGGGGCTGGAGGTTCGCGACCGCATGTGGCTGAAGATCACCATCCCCAACGCCTTCCTGGGTACGTCGGCCACCGGGGGGCGCCGTTCGGCCAGGGGGAGGGTCGGCGTCGAGGGCGGGCCCTGCCCTGGGGCCAGCCCCCTGCCAGGGGAGAGCGCCCCCAGCTGAGCCCCCTGTCCTGCTCCGTGCCCCACAGCGCCCCATAGTGCCGCCCTGGGACCAGCCCTGCCTGCCAGGGGAGAGCACCCCCTGCTGAGCCCCTGCCCAGCTCCCTGCCCCACAGCGCCCCCTAGAGCCGCCCTGCGGCCAGAGCACGCCTTGCTGAGCTTCCTGACCCACAGCACCCCCTAGGACCGCCCTGGGACCTCCCCTGCCTGCCAGGGGAGAGCGCCCCCTGCCCCGCTCCCTGCCCCACAGTGCCCCATAGCACTGCCCTGGGGATAGTCCCACCTGCCAGGGGAGAGTGCCCCCTGCCCCACTCCCTGCTCACAGTGCCCCATAGCATTGCTCTGGGGATAGTCCCACCTGCAAGGGGAGAGCGCCCCCTGCTGATCCCCCACCCGGCTCCCTGCCCCACAGCGCCCCCTAGCTCCGCCCTGGGGCCAGCCCTGCCTGCCAGGGGAGAGCACCCCCTGCTGGCCCTGCACTGCTCCCTGCCCCACAGCACCCCCCTGGGTCCAACCCTGCCTGCCATGGGAGAGTGCCCCCTGCTGAGCCCCCCGCTCCCTCCCCCCCAGGCTCGGACGTGGTGGACTGGCTCTATCACCACGTCGAGGGCTTCCAGGACCGGCGCGAGGCCCGGAAATACGCCAGCAACCTGCTGAAAGCCGGCTTCATCCGGCACACGGTGAACAAGATCACCTTCTCCGAGCAGTGCTACTACGTCTTCGGGGACCTGCGCGGCTGCGAGAACTGTGAGCGGCCCCCCACGGCCCCCCAGGGGCTAAGCTCCAGGCTGGGGGGCGGGGGCCTGGCCCGATCTGGGGGGATGGGGTGTCTTAAACAAGGGGATCCCCCCCCGCTCCCTCTTTCCCGACTTGGGATCTGTCAATCCCTGCCCCCCCCCCGTTCAGCCCCCCCCCACATGAGCTCGGGGTGGGGGGGCTGGGGAGGAGGTTACAAGGGCCAGGACTCCTGGGTTCTTTGCTAAGCTCCTTGCCCAGCAGGCCGGTCAGACCACCCAGCCTGGGGTGGGATGGAAGCCGGCGCCCCCCAGAGGGGACAGGCCACGTGTCCCCCATTCCCTGCCCCCCTGAGCCAGCCAGTCCCCGCCCTGGGGCCGGGTGGGAGCCGGCGCCCCCTAGAGGGGACAGGCCCCTGCCCCATTCCCTGCCCCCCTGAGACAGCCAGTCCCCGCCCTGGGGCCGGGTGGGAGCCGGCGCCCCCTAGAGGGGACAGGCCCCTGCCCCATTCCCTGCCCCCCTGAGCCAGCCAGTCCCTGCCCTGGGGCCGGGTGGGAGCCGGCGCCCCCTAGAGGGGACAGGCCCCTGCCCCATTCCCTGCCCCCCTGAGCCAGCCAGTCCCTGCCCTGGGGCCGGGTGGGAGCCGGCGCCCCCTCGCTGAGGCAGAACCCAGCTGGCCTGTGCGACTGACCCTCCCCTTCTCCCTCACAGACATGGCCAACCTCTCCCTCAACGACAACGACGGCTCGAGCGGGGCGTCGGACCAGGACACGCTGGCCCCGCTCCCGCTGCCCGGGGCCACGCCCTGGCCCCTGATGCCCACCTTCTCCTACCAGTACCCGGCCCCGCACCCCTACAGCACCCAGCCCCCGCCCTACCACGAGCTCTCCTCCTACAGCTACGGCATGGGGAGCGCCAGCAGCCAGCACAGCGAGGGTGAGCAGCCCCCCGGACGCCTGGGTTCCAGCCCCCAGCAGGGGAGGGGGGTCCAGTGATTAGAGCAAGAGGGGCTCCGGGCCAGGACTCCTGGGTTCTCTCCCCGGCTCTGGGAGGGGAGTGGGGTCCAGTGGTTAGAGCAGGGGGGTCTGGGAGCCAGGACTCCTGGGTTCTCTCCCCAGCTCTGGGAGGGGAGTGGGGTCCAGTGGTTAGAGCAGGGGGGGGCTGGGAGCCAGGACTCCTGGGTTCTCTCCCCAGCTCTGGGAAGGGAGTGGGGGCTGGTGGGTTAGACCAGGGGGCTGGGAGCCAGGACTCCTGGGTTCTCTCCCTGGCTCTGAGAGGGGAGTGGGGTCCAGTGGTTGGAGGAGGGGGGGCTGGGAGCCCGGACTCCTGGGTTCTCTCCCTGGCTCTGGGAGGGGAGTGGGGGCTGGTGGGTTAGACCAGGGGGCTGGGAGCCAGGACTCCTGGGTTCTCTCCCCGGCTCTGGGAGGCGAGTGGGGGCTGGTGGGTTAGATCAGGGGGCTGGGAGCCAGGACTCCTGGGTTCTCTCCCCAGCTCTGGGAGACGAGTGGGGGCTGGTGGTTAGAGTAGGGGGAACCTGGGGGCCAGGACGCCTGGGTTCGCTGTGTAACACGGGTGCTCCCTGTGGATTGGCGGGTCACTGACCCCCCCCCCCTCGTTGCAGGGAGCCGGAGCAGCGGCTCGAACCGGAGCGACGGGGGCGGGGGGGGCCGGGGCAAGGCCAAGGACGAGAAGGGGGCCCCCGACTCCAAATCGGGCAGCGGCAGCGAATCGGAGTACTCGACCCGCAGCAGCCTGCGGCGGGCGGAGCCAGGGGGCGGGGCCGGTGGGGGAGGCCCCGCCCTGGCAGGGGGCGGGGCCGAGGTGGGCGGCGCCCCCCAGCGCAGCCACCACAGCTTGGTGAGCAGCCTGCGCTCCCACCACTCCTACGGGCCCCCCGGCGTGCCCCTGCCCTACAACCCCATGATGGTGATGATGATGCCCCCCGGCCCCCCCAGCGCCGCCCCCGCCTCCGTGCAGCCCCCCGGCGCCCCCCCCGTCCGCGACCTGGCCTCGGTGCCCCCCGAGCTCACTGCCAGCCGCCAGTCCTTCCACATGGCCATGGGGAACCCCAGCGAGTTCTTCGTCGACGTCATGTGACCTGCTGGCCGCCGGTGGTCACGTGACGCCGCCCACGCGCCGTGAGACGCCACGGGACCGACTCCTGGCCATGTGACTCGATCCGTGGCTGCCTTGATGTCACGTGACCTCCATCCCACGGAGCCATCTGATGCCACAGGACCAACCCAGCCGCCCGTGGTGACGGGTCATGTGACCCAGCCCGAAAGCACCTCAACCTCGTCTGACCTCCCGGCCACATTGCCTTGATGTCCCGTGACCTCCGTCCAAGCCAGGAGCCTTTAGAAGCCGCCTGACCGAACTCCCGGCCATGTGGCTATCACTCGTTGCCTTGAGGTCACGTGACCTGCCATCCACACGGAGCCTTCAGATGCCATGTGACCAGCCGGTATCACGTGACCTCCCTCCATGCAACCCTTTTTGGGGGTCACGTGATGCAGCCTTGAGTTTCCTTGACCTCTAGCCACAGAGCCTTCTGGGGTCATGTGACAGCCTGGTTCCCCTGTGATCATATGACCCCCACGTCCCTGGCATCAGACGGGCTCCATGAACCAAGTCTTCCGCCGACACGTGACCACATGTGGTCCTACGTGACTCGGCCTTCCTGTCCTGTAGCTGCCTTGATGTCACATGACTGGTGCACGGCCAGGTGATTTAGTGTCCCCGGGCCACCTGTCAGCCTTTTAATCTCCCGTGACCTGCCGCCAGCAGCCACATGAGTCGCCAATTCTAGTCATGTGACAGCCTTCCGGGGCCACGCCTTTCTTAAAGCCACATGACCACGCACGGGGTCACATGACCCACAGCTGGGGAACGAAGCCAGGACTGGGCGCTTTCTCTCCAGTTTTGGGCCGTACTGTCCGAAACCAGCCCCCCCCATTGGTACTGACACCCCCCCCGGCGCCGCTCGGTACCAGCCCCCGCAGCCTCGGTGTGGATGAAGTGACAAGATCTTTTTTTCCTTCCGAAAAGATCCTTTTTTTAATATCTTTTTTTTATTATCGTTTAAAAAAAAAAACCACGTTCTTTGAGACATTTTTATAAACGTTCTTTGTATTAAAAAAAAATGCACAGGTTTTGAAAGGTCCCATTTTATCCTCCCCGGCCCCCCAAACTTGCATAATCAGGGTGTCTGAGATGGGGGGTCCAGTTACCCCGCTTCCGAACCCCCCCCCAGCGAGCTATGCGTCCTCTCCGCCTGCAGGCATGGTCAGTTGACAAGCTTCCCTCGACTCCTTCCTCCCCCCCCTTGCACTTGGGGGGCACCCCCTCCCCCCGATGCACCTGGCCGATATCGACCACTCTCGTTTAAACCAGGCAGTCAGGCTTGGGGTGCTCGGGGGGGCAGGGGTGTTTCTGACTGGGAAGGCAAGACCACTCGAGGTTGGATAGTTGGGGGGGATATTCCCGATCCGCCCCTGTTGCCTGGGGGGGCTCTGAGTTGGCTCGGCTCACCCCCAAGGGGTGGTGATTGTTCCCTCAACACACAGCATATGTAACCCCCCCACCGTGAATGGTGTTGGGGGTCCCCCTTACCTCCAGCCTCTCACATAGGCTGTGTACCCCTCCTAATGGCATGTGGGGGGGGCCTCTCCAGCCCCCCCTACATACACTACCTACCCCCTATACATGGGGCTGGGGATCCCCATTTCTCTAGCTCCGCACATAGGGTACATACCCCCCGTAAATGGTGCTGGGGTCCCCCATTTTTCTAGCAGTGTACCCCCCCTCCGCTAAGGGGGCGGGGGCATAGTAGCAGAATCCTATTTTGAATAATGTATTTATTTTTAGCTCTTTGTGTATGAAAAGAACAATAAACCTATAAAAATAAAGCAAAAGGCTTGGAAAAAAATTGGGGGGCAGGGGGGTGTTTGTGCTCCGGCATTGGCTGGAGGTGCAGTTCTGGCCCTTCGGGGTACAAGGGGCTTAGCTGGTGCACATCACCCTGGTATCTGAACAGGGGGGACTGGTGGGTTAGAGCAGGGGGGCTGGGAGCCAGGACTCCTGGGTTCTCTCCCTGGCTCTGGGAGGGGAGTGGGGGCTGGTGGGTTAGAGCAGGGGGGCTGGGAGCCAGGACTCCTGGGTTCTCTCCCCGGCTCTGGGAGGGGAGTGGGGGCTGGTGGTCAGAGCAGGGGGAGCTGGGAGCCAGGACTCCTGGGTTCTCTCCTGGCTCTGGGAGGGGAGTGGGGGCTGGTGGGTTAGAGCAGGGGGGGCTGGGAGCCAGGACTCCTGGGTTCTCTCCCCGGCTCTGGGAGGGGAGTGGGGGCTGGTGGGTCAGAGCAGGGGGGGCTGGGAGCCAGGACTCCTGGGTTCTCTCCCTGGCTCTGGGAGGGGAGTGGGGGATGGTGGGTCAGAGCAGGGGGGGCTGGGAGCCAGGACTCCTGGGTTCTCTCCCTGGCTCTGGGAGGGGAGTGGGGGATGGTGGGTCACAGCAGGAGGGGCTGGGAGCCAGGACTCCTGGGTTCTCTTCCCAGGCTCTGGGAGGGGAGTAGGGGCTGGTGGTTAGAGCAGGGGGGGGCTGTGAGCCAGGACTCCTGGGTTCTCTCCCCGGCTCTGGGAGGGGAGTGGGGGCTGGTGGTTAGAGCGGGGGGCTGGGAGCCAGGACTCCTGGGTTCTCTCCCCGGCTCTGGGAGGGGAGTGGGGGCTGGTGGGTCAGAGCAGGGGGGCTGGGAGCCAGGACTCCTGGGTTCTCTCCCTGGCTCTGGGAGGGGAGTGGGGGCTAATGGTTAGAGCAGGGTGGGCTGGGAGCCAGGACTCCTGGGTTCTCTCCCTGGTTCTGGGAGGGGAGTGGGGGCTGGTGGGTTAGAGCAGGGGGGGGCTGGGAGCCAGGACTCCTGGGTTCTCTCCCCAGCTCTGGGAGGGGAGTGGGGGCTGGTGGTTAGAGCAGGGGGGGCTGGGAGCCAGGACTCCTTGGTTCTCTCCCCGGCTCTGGGAGGGGAGTGGGGGCTGGTGGGTTAGAGCAGGGGGGGCTGGGAGCCAGGACTCCTGGGTTCTCTCCCTGGCTCTGGGAGGGGAGTGGGGGCTAATGGTTAGAGCAGGGTGGGCTGGGAGCCAGGACTCCTGGGTTCTCTCCCTGGTTCTGGGAGGGGAGTGGGGGCTGGTGGGATAGAGCAGGGGGGCTGGGAGCCAGGACTCCTGGGTTCTCTCCCCGGCTCTGGGAGGGGAGTGGGGGCTGGTGGGATAGAGCAGGGGGGCTGGGAGCCAGGACTCCTGGGTTCTCTCCCCGGCTCTGGGAGGGGAGTGGGGGCTGGTGGGTCAGCGCAGGGGGGCTGGGAGCCAGGACTCCTGGGTTCTCTCCAGGCTCTGGGAGGGGAGTGGGGACTGGTGGTTAGAGCAGGGGGGCTGGGAGCCAGGACTCCTGGGTTCTCTCCCCGGCTCTGGGAGGGGAGTGAGGGCTGGTGGTTAGAGATGGGGGGCTGGTAGCCAGGACTCCTGGGTTCTCTCCCCGGCTCTGGGAGGGGAGTGAGGGCTGGTGGTTAGAGATGGGGGGCTGGGAGCCAGGACTCCTGGGTTCTCTCCCCGGCTCTAGGAGGGGAGTGGGGGCTGGTGGTTAGAGCAGTGGGGGCTGGGAGCCAGGACTCCTGGGTTCTCTCCCCGGCTCTGGGAGGGGAGTGGGGGCCGGTGGTTAGAGCAGTGGGGGCTGGGAGCCAGACTCCTGGGTTCTCTCCCTGGCTCTGGGAGGGGAGTGGGGGCTGGTGGGTTAGAGCAGGGGGGGCTGGGAGCCAGGACTCCTGGGTTCTCTCCCTGGCTCTGGGAGGGGAGTGGGGGCTGGTGGGTTAGAGCAGGGGGGGCTGGGAGCCAGGACTCCTGGGTTCTCTTCCCAGGCTCTGGGAGGGGAGTAGGGGCTGGTGGTTAGAGCAGGGGGGAGGCTGTGAGCCAGGACTCCTGGGTTCTCTCCCCGGCTCTGGGAGGGGAGTGGGGGCTGGTGGTTAGAGCGGGGGGCTGGGAGCCAGGACTCCTGGGTTCTCTCCCCGGCTCTGGGAGGGGAGTGGGGGCTGGTGGGTAAGAGCAGGGGGGCTGGGAGCCAGGACTCCTGGGTTCTCTCCCTGGCTCTGGGAGGGGAGTGGGGGCTAATGGTTAGAGCAGGGTGGGCTGGGAGCCAGGACTCCTGGGTTCTCTCCCTGGTTCTGGGAGGGGAGTGGGGGCTGGTGGGTTAGAGCAGGGTGGGCTGGGAGCCAGGACTCCTGGGTTATCTCCCCAGCTCTGGGAGGGGAGTGGGGGCTGGTGGTTAGAGCAGGGGGGGCTGGGAGCCAGGACTCCTTGGTTCTCTCCCCGGCTCTGGGATGGGAGTGGGGGCTGGTGGGTTAGAGCAGGGGGGGCTGGGAGCCAGGACTCCTGGGTTCTCTCCCTGGCTCTGGGAGGGGAGTGGGGGCTAATGGTTAGAGCAGGGTGGGCTGGGAGCCAGGACTCCTGGGTTCTCTCCCTAGTTCTGGGAGGGGAGTGGGGGCTGGTGGGATAGAGCAGGGGGGCTGGGAGCCAGGACTCCTGGGTTCTCTCCCCGGCTCTGGGAGGGGAGTGAGGGCTGGTGGTTAGAGATGGGGGGCTGGTAGCCAGGACTCCTGGGTTCTCTCCCCGGCTCTGGGAGGGGAGTGAGGGCTGGTGGTTAGAGATGGGGGGCTGGGAGCCAGGACTCCTGGGTTCTCTCCCCGGCTCTAGGAGGGGAGTGGGGGCTGGTGGTTAGAGCAGTGGGGGCTGGGAGCCAGGACTCCTGGGTTCTCTCCCCGGCTCTGGGAGGGGAGTGGGGGCCGGTGGTTAGAGCAGTGGGGGCTGGGAGCCAGACTCCTGGGTTCTCTCCCTGGCTCTGGGAGGGGAGTGGGGGCTGGTGGGTTAGAGCAGGGGGGGCTGGGAGCCAGGACTCCTGGGTTCTCTCCCTGGCTCTGGGAGGGGAGTGGGGGCTGGTGGGTTAGAGCAGGGGGGGCTGGGAGCTAGGACTCCTGGGTTCTCTTCCCAGGCTCTGGGAGGGGAGTAGGGGCTGGTGGTTAGAGCAGGGGGGGGCTGTGAGCCAGGACTCCTGGGTTCTCTCCCCGGCTCTGGGAGGGGAGTGGGGGCTGGTGGT
Source organism: Gopherus flavomarginatus (assembly GCF_025201925.1). Classification (NCBI taxonomy): domain Eukaryota; kingdom Metazoa; phylum Chordata; order Testudines; family Testudinidae; genus Gopherus; species Gopherus flavomarginatus. Next base: position 15,870,562 of record NC_066639.1, read on the forward strand.
TAGAGCGGGGGGCTGGGAGCCAGGACTCCTGGGTTCTCTCCCCGGCTCTGGGAGGGGAGTGGGGGCTGGTGGGTCAGAGCAGGGGGGCTGGGAGCCAGGACTCCTGGGTTCTCTCCCTGGCTCTGGGAGGGGAGTGGGGGCTAATGGTTAGAGCAGGGTGGGCTGGGAGCCAGGACTCCTGGGTTCTCTCCCTGGTTCTGGGAGGGGAGTGGGGGCTGGTGGGTTAGAGCAGGGGGGGCTGGGAGCCAGGACTCCTGGGTTCTCTCCCCAGCTCTGGGAGGGGAGTGGGGGCTGGTGGTTAGAGCAGGGGGGGCTGGGAGCCAGGACTCCTTGGTTCTCTCCCCGGCTCTGGGAGGGGAGTGGGGGCTGGTGGGTTAGAGCAGGGGGGGCTGGGAGCCAGGACTCCTGGGTTCTCTCCCTGGCTCTGGGAGGGGAGTGGGGGCTAATGGTTAGAGCAGGGTGGGCTGGGAGCCAGGACTCCTGGGTTCTCTCCCTGGTTCTGGGAGGGGAGTGGGGGCTGGTGGGATAGAGCAGGGGGGCTGGGAGCCAGGACTCCTGGGTTCTCTCCCCGGCTCTGGGAGGGGAGTGGGGGCTGGTGGGATAGAGCAGGGGGGCTGGGAGCCAGGACTCCTGGGTTCTCTCCCCGGCTCTGGGAGGGGAGTGGGGGCTGGTGGGTCAGCGCAGGGGGGCTGGGAGCCAGGACTCCTGGGTTCTCTCCAGGCTCTGGGAGGGGAGTGGGGACTGGAGGTTAGAGCAGGGGGGCTGGGAGCCAGGACTCCTGGGTTCTCTCCCCGGCTCTGGGAGGGGAGTGAGGGCTGGTGGTTAGAGATGGGGGGCTGGTAGCCAGGACTCCTGGGTTCTCTCCCCGGCTCTGGGAGGGGAGTGAGGGCTGGTGGTTAGAGATGGGGGGCTGGGAGCCAGGACTCCTGGGTTCTCTCCCCGGCTCTAGGAGGGGAGTGGGGGCTGGTGGTTAGAGCAGTGGGGGCTGGGAGCCAGGACTCCTGGGTTCTCTACCCGGCTCTGGGAGGGGAGTGGGGGCCGGTGGTTAGAGCAGTGGGGGCTGGGAGCCAGACTCCTGGGTTCTCTCCCTGGCTCTGGGAGGGGAGTGGGGGCTGGTGGGTTAGAGCAGGGGGGGCTGGGAGCCAGGACTCCTGGGTTCTCTCCCTGGCTCTGGGAGGGGAGTGGGGGCTGGTGGGTTAGAGCAGGGGGGGCTGGGAGCCAGGACTCCTGGGTTCTCTTCCCAGGCTCTGGGAGGGGAGTAGGGGCTGGTGGTTAGAGCAGGGGGGAGGCTGTGAGCCAGGACTCCTGGGTTCTCTCCCCGGCTCTGGGAGGGGAGTGGGGGCTGGTGGTTAGAGCGGGGGGCTGGGAGCCAGGACTCCTGGGTTCTCTCCCCGGCTCTGGGAGGGGAGTGGGGGCTGGTGGGTCAGAGCAGGGGGGCTGGGAGCCAGGACTCCTGGGTTCTCTCCCTGGCTCTGGGAGGGGAGTGGGGGCTAATGGTTAGAGCAGGGTGGGCTGGGAGCCAGGACTCCTGGGTTCTCTCCCTGGTTCTGGGAGGGGAGTGGGGGCTGGTGGGTTAGAGCAGGGGGGGCTGGGAGCCAGGACTCCTGGGTTATCTCCCCAGCTCTGGGAGGGGAGTGGGGGCTGGTGGTTAGAGCAGGGGGGGCTGGGAGCCAGGACTCCTTGGTTCTCTCCCCGGCTCTGGGATGGGAGTGGGGGCTGGTGGGTTAGAGCAGGGGGGGCTGGGAGCCAGGACTCCTGGGTTCTCTCCCTGGCTCTGGGAGGGGAGTGGGGGCTAATGGTTAGAGCAGGGTGGGCTGGGAGCCAGGACTCCTGGGTTCTCTCCCTAGTTCTGGGAGGGGAGTGGGGGCTGGTGGGATAGAGCAGGGGGGCTGGGAGCCAGGACTCCTGGGTTCTCTCCCCGGCTCTGGGAGGGGAGTGAGGGCTGGTGGTTAGAGATGGGGGGCTGGTAGCCAGGACTCCTGGGTTCTCTCCCCGGCTCTGGGAGGGGAGTGAGGGCTGGTGGTTAGAGATGGGGGGCTGGGAGCCAGGACTCCTGGGTTCTCTCCCCGGCTCTAGGAGGGGAGTGGGGGCTGGTGGTTAGAGCAGTGGGGGCTGGGAGCCAGGACTCCTGGGTTCTCTCCCCGGCTCTGGGAGGGGAGTGGGGGCCGGTGGTTAGAGCAGTGGGGGCTGGGAGCCAGACTCCTGGGTTCTCTCCCTGGCTCTGGGAGGGGAGTGGGGGCTGGTGGGTTAGAGCAGGGGGGGCTGGGAGCCAGGACTCCTGGGTTCTCTCCCTGGCTCTGGGAGGGGAGTGGGGGCTGGTGGGTTAGAGCAGGGGGGGCTGGGAGCTAGGACTCCTGGGTTCTCTCCCCGGCTCTGGGAGGGGAGTGGGGGCTGGTGGGTCAGAGCAGGGGGGCTGGGAGCCAGGACTCCTGGGTTCTCTCCCCTGCTCTGGGAGGGGAGTGGGGGCTGGTGGGTCAGCGCAGGGGGGCTGGGAGCCAGGACTCCTGGGTTCTCTCCCCGGCTCTGGGAGGGGAGTGGGGGCTGGTGGTTACAGCAGGGGGGCTGGGAGCCAGGACTCCTGGGTTCTCTCCCCGGCTCTGGGAGGGGAGTGGAGGCCGGTGGTTAGAGCAGTGGGGGCTGGGAGCCAGACTCCTGGGTTCTCTCCCCGGCTCTGGGAGGGGAGTGGGGGCTGGTGGGTTAGAGATGGGGGGCTGGGAGCCAGGACTCCTGGGTTCTCTCCCTGGCTCTGGGAGGGGAGTGGGGGCTGGTGGTTACAGCAGGGGGGCTGGGAGCCAGGACTCCTGGGTTCTCTCCCCGGCTCTGGGAGGGGAGTGGGGGCTGGTGGGTTAGAGCAGGGGGGCTGGGAGCCAGGACTCCTGGGTTCTCTCCCCAGCTCTGGGAGGGGAGTAGGGGCTGGTGGGTTAGAGCAGGGGGGCTGGGAGCCAGGACTCCTGGGTTCTCTCCCCAGCTCTGGGAGGGGAGTAGGGGCTGGTGGGTTAGAGCAGGGGGGGCTGGGAGCCAGGACTCCTGGGTTCTCTCCCCGGCTCTGGGAGGGGAGTGCAGTCTAGGGATGTGTCCCCCCAGCAGCTGATCCTCTGGCCTATTGACTCCCGTAGCCCCACGGGGTTCAGTGCTTTCTGCTTTCTGGGGCTCACATCTCCCAGTGGGGCTGGGCTGAGGGGGGCTCGGTTACCATGGTGATATAGTACAATCAGAGCAGCCTGCCTTGAGGCCTAGAGAGAGCAATGCCAGGAGGTGGCCATTTTGAGTGAGGGCAGCCTGGCTTCAGCCTCATGGGGTCAAGGACGTGGGCAGCCATTTTAGGTGAGGGCAGGCTGGCTTCAGGTCCATCGAGAGCATTGGGAGTTGGTGGCCATTTTGACTAAGGGCAGCCTGGCCCTGGGCTCTAATGGCCAATGGGGGGGGGGAGGGGGGAAGTAGCCAGGTTCTCACCCCCAAACACACCCCTCAGGGGAACCCCCAAACAGCCTTGCCCCATCACATGCCCAGGGAATTAATTTGCATGTATTTTACATAAAATTTGCATGGAAGTGAAGAGGGGGTGGGGGGAATGGGTTGTGGGGGGATCCCTCTTGGGGGGGCTGTGAGCCAGGGAGAAAGAGACTGTAGGGGGGGACCCCTGGGTGTGGGGGGGCTCCGAGCCGGGGGGGAATAGACGGGGGGTGTCCCTGGGTGGGAGGGGTCTGAGTCGTAGGGGGGAATAGACTGTAGGGGGCCACCCTGGGAGGGGCTGTGACCAGGGGGGATAGTCTGTAGGGGGGATCCCTGGGTGTGGGGGGACGGGGGTGAGTTGGGGGAGACCCCTGGGGGGGCCTGTGTGCCTCGGGGAGGGGATAAACTGTAGGGGGGACCCCTGGGTGGGTGCTGCGAGCCGGGGGCGAATAGTCTGTAGGGGGGAATCCCTGGGGTGGGGGGAGGGGCGAGTCGGGGGAGACCCCTGGGGGGGCCTGTGTGCCTGGGGGGGGGATAAACTGTAGGGGGGACCCCTGGGTGGGGCCTGTGACCCGGGGGAGGGAAATAGTCTGTAGGGGGATCCCTGGGTGGGTGCTACGAGCTGGGGGGGCGAATAGTCTGTAGGGGGGATCCCTGGGGTGGGGGGAGGGGCGGGTCAGGGGAGACCCCTGGGGGGACCTGTGTGCCTCGCGGGGGGGGGGATAAGCTGTAGGGGGGACCCCTGGGTGGGGCCTATGAGCCGGGGGAGGGAAATAGTGTGTAGGGGGGAATCCCTGGGGTGGGGGGAGGGGCGGGTCAGGGGAGACCCCTGGGGGGACCTGTGTGCCTCGGGGGGGGAATAACCTGTAGGGGGGACCCCTGGGTGGGGCCTATGAGCCGGGGGAGGGAAATAGTGTGTAGGGGGGATCCCTGGGTGGGTGCTGCGAGCTGGGGGGGGGAATAGTCTGTAGGGGGATCCCTGGGGTGGGGGAGGGGGTGATTCGGGGGGCGGACCGTGACGTGTTCCTCATGACGTCACTCCCCCCACCCGAGCGGCCTTTCCCAGGATTCCCCGGCCTAGGCAGGCCCCTCCCCCCCTCCGCACCCATGGGTGGGGGCGGGGGGCGGGGCTGGCCGGGTCCCGCTGACCTTGCGGGGAGGGGCGGACAGACGGACCCGGCACCATGCGGGGAGCGAGAGCGGCCCCCGGGCTCTGCCTGCGGCTCCTGCGCCGCCCCCCCCGCGGGTGAGGGGGGGGGGCAGAGATCGTGGGGTGGGGTGGGGGGTGAGAAAAGGATGTGGGGGGAGTAGGAGGTGGGGGCATTATAACGGTGGGGGAGGGGAAGGGTTGGGGGAAAGGGATGTGTGGGGGGGGCCAGGAGTAGGAAGTGGGTGGGGGAGGGGAGAGGGTGGGGTGACTCCAAAGGGGGGGGAGCAGCAGGGGAAGGGGCTGCCCCTCCCTCGCTTCCCCTCCCCCCATAGGGCCCCACTGCTGACCCGTTCCCGTCTCTCCCCAGCTCTGGGGGGCCCCTGGCTGGGACATACCCTACCCCGCTGCCCCCTGCCGCCTGTCTGTATAGCAGCCACGCTGCTGAGGTAAGGACGTGCGGGGGGGGGACTGAGCGGGGGGCGCACTCCCCACAATCTCCATCAATTCCTCACGTCCTGCCCCGAAATTCCAGTGAGGCTGTTAAGCAGCCGCCCCACCCCAGAGGTGGCTGCATCTCAGCACCGGGTGAAGGGTCCCTGTATAACTAGCCACCCTGCCCCAGAGGTGGGCACATCTCAGCGCCAGGTGAGGGGTCCCTGGGTAACCGGCCGCCCCGCCCCAGAGGTGGGCACATCTCAGCGCCGGGTGAGGGGTCCCTGGGTAACCGGCCACCCCACCCCAGAGGTGGGCACATCTCAGCACCGAGTGAGGGGTCCCTGGGTAACCAGCCATCCCACCCCAGAGGTGGCTGCATCTCAGCGCCAGGTGAGGGGTCCCTGGATAACCGGCCGCCCCGCCCCAGAGGTGGCTGCATCTCAATGCTGGGCAAGGGTTCCCTGGGTAACCAGCCGCCCCGCCCCAGAGGTGGCTGCATCTCAGGGCCAGGTGAGGGGTCCCTGGGTAACTGGCCACCCCGTCCCAGAGGTGGCCCCATCTCAGCGCCAGGCGAGGGGTCTCCATGTAACCAACCCCCCCCCCCCGTCCCAGAGGTGGCTGCATCTCAATGCTGGGCAAGGGTTCCCTGGGTAACCAGCCACCCCGCCCCAGAGGTGGCCGCATCTCATCTCCGGGCAAAGGGTCCTGAATAACCGGTCAACCCCCCGCAGAGTTGGCCGCGTTTCTTTTTAATCCTTGTGTTACCTGCAATCTCTGCGAATTTATCTGGGTGAAAGGTTTTGTTATTCTGGGATTAGTCACGGGACACAAGTATTTAGAGGAAAGGTGACAGCCGAGCTTTTGTGGGGGGGGCGGGAAGGAGACCAAGGGAGGCTTTAATATCTGGCCTGGTCCCCTGAGAACAATACCAGCCCCTTCATCCCCCCCCAACTCTGCCGGTGCCCCTCACTCCCGACCCACAGCCCCTTACTGACGCTCTCTGTCATCCCCCGCAGGCTGTGCTGGATAAGGCTGGGGCAGGGATGGCTTCCCAGACCGCATCCAAGAGCAAGTCCCTGCTGGAGGTACGTCCGCCCCACCCCCAAACCCCGCTCAGGGTCCCGGGGTGGGGAAGGGGTTTGTGGATCTGGTCTCTCCTTTAACCTCATTTCCCCACTCCTGTTCGAGGGGGAATGGAAACCCCTCCCCACACAATCTCCCCCCCACCCCGGTTCGAGGGGGGATCACCGGGGTCTGATGTGGGGGGGGGTCCCTCTCTGGTTGGAAAGGAATTGACAGCGCTTGCTGGTGTATGGGGGGTTGCCCCCCCCATTTTTCCCCTGGTTCAAGGTTGAGTCGGGGGAGTCCAAAGAGGAGGGTCAAGACCCCGATTGCCCCCCCTCACTCTGTTCCCCCACCCCAGGAGTCGAAGTCTTTTGCCATGGGGATGTTCCAGGGTCGGATGACCACGGAGCAGGTGTTCCCCTACCCCTCAGGTAAGGGGGAGCTGGTGTAGGGGGAGTCGAGGGGGTGGGGGGCTTGCTGCCCCCATGGTGGGGCTGGGAGGAGGTGGGGCTGCAGGGAGCTGCCCCATTGGCTTGGGGGGTGACTCCAAGGAGGAGGAGGGGGAAGTTAGGGGCAGGGAGCTTGAACCCTCCCAATGTCATTGGTCCCCCCCATCACTCACCACCTGACTCTTCCCCCGCCCCCCCAGTGCTGACCGAGGATCAGGTCCAGTTCCTGAAGGAGCTCGTCGGACCCGTCAGCCGTTTCTTCCAGGTGAGGGGGGATGAGTTTTGGGGGAGAGGGGCTGGGGTTCAGTTTGGGGGGCTGAAAGGAAAGGCCTGGAATAAGGGGAAGGGATTGAGCTGGGGTCTGGGCTGGGGGAGCCATGGGGAGGGGCTGGGGTTGTTTTCAGGGGCTATGGGGAGACATGGGTGAGGGGAAGGGGCTGAGATTGGGAGGGAAGGGCTGAGTTTGTGGGGGGGGCTAAGCCGGAAGGCCAGCGGAGACCAGCTAGGGTTGAGTTTGGGGGTGCTGTGGGGGGGGGGGCTGGGGGTGCCGGTGGGTGGGCAGCGGCCTGGATGGGGTCCCTCCCTGAGACTCCCCCTCTCCCCCTTGCCCCCAGGAGGTGAATGACCCAGCGGCGAATGACTCGCTGGAACGAGTGGAGGACCGGACCATGCAGGGGCTGAAGGAGCTGGGGGCCTTTGGGCTGCAGATCCCCCCTGAGCTGGGGGGGCTGGGGCTGAGCAACACCCAGGTAAGACACCCCCCATTCCCCACCCCCCTGACCCAGCTGGTGCCCCCTACAGGGGAAGGGCCCTGCCTCCTCCCAGGGGGCGGCCGGCCCTGCGACTCATCCTTTTTCCTTGCAGTACGCCCGGCTGGTGGAGATCGTGGGGCTGCACGACCTGGGCGTGGGGATCATGCTGGGGGCCCATCAGTCCATCGGCTTCAAGGGGTTGCTGCTCTATGGGACGCCCCAGCAGAAGGAGAAATACCTGCCCCGGCTGGCCACAGGTGAGGAGCGCTGTGGGGGGAGGAGGGAACTACATAACAACAGCCCTGCTGGGTCAGACCAAAGGTCCATCCAGCCCAGTATCCTGTCTACCAACAGTGACCAATACCAGGGGCCTCAGAGGAGGGGTGGGGATAGCGGAGGGTACGGGAGGATTGGCGAGGCAGGGAGAAGGACGGGGATAGCGGAGGGTACGGGAGGATTGGCGAGGCAGGGAGAAGGACGGGAATAGCAGGGGGGTTACGGGAGGATTGGCGAGGCAGAGAGGAGGGGCAGGGATAGCAGGGGGTACGGGAGGATTGGCGAGGCAGGGAGGAGGGGCGAGGATAGCGGGTGGTATGAGAGGATTGGCGAGGCAGGGAGGAGTGTGGGGATAGCGGAGGGTACGGGAGGATTGGCGAGGCAGGGAGGAGTGTGGGGATAGTGGGGGTACGGGAGGATTGGCGAGGCAGAGAGGAGGGACAGGGATAGCGGAGGGTACGGGAGGATTGGCGAGGCAGGGAGGAGGGTGGGGATAGTGGGGGGTACGGGAGGATTGGCAAGGCAGGGAGGGGAGTGGGCATAGCAGGGGGGGTACGGGAGGATTGGCGAGGCAGGGAGGAGGGCAGGGATAGCAGGTGGGGTACGGGAGGATTGGCGAGGCAGGGAGGAGTGTGGGGATAGCGGAGGGTACGGGAGGATTGGCGAGGCAGGGAGGAGTGTGGGGATAGCGGGGGGTACGGGAGGATTGGCGAGGCAGGGAGGAGTGTGGGGATAGCGGGGGGTACGGGAGGATTGGCGAGGCAGGGAGGAGTGTGGGGATAGCGGGGGGTACGGGAGGATTGGCGAGGCAGGGAGGAGTGTGGGGATAGCGGGGGGTACGGGAGGATTGGCGAGGCAGGGAGGAGTGTGGGGATAGCGGAGGGTACGGGAGGATTGGCGAGGCAGGGAGGAGGCTGGGGTTAGCGGAGGGTACGGGAGGATTGGCGAGGCAGAGAGGAGGAGCAAGAATAGTGGGGGGTATGGGAGGATTGACGAGGTGAGGAGGAGGGCGGGGATAGTGGGAGTACAGGAAGGATTGGCGAGGCAGAGAGGAGGGACAGGGATAGCGGAGGGTACGGGAGGATTGGCGAGGCAGGGAGGAGTGTGGGGGTAGCGGGGGGTACGGGAGATTGGCGAGGCAGGGAGGAGGGGCGAGGATAGCGGGTGGTATGGGAGGATTGGCGAGGCAGGGAGGAGTGTGGGGATAGTGGGGGGTACGGGAGGATTGGCGAGGCAGGGAGGAGTGTGGGGATAGTGGGGGGTACGGGAGGATTGGGGAGGCAGGGAGGAGGGTGGGGATAGCGGGGGGTACGGGAGGATTGGGGAGGCAGGGAGGAGGGTGGGGATAGCGGGGGGTACGGGAGGATTGACGAGGCAGGGAGGAGTGTGGGGATAGCGGGGGGTATGGGAGGATTGGCGAGGCAGGGAGGAGGGCGGGGATAGCAGGTGGGGTACGGGAGGATTGGCGAGGCAGGGAGGAGTGTGGGGATAGCGGGGGGTACGGGAGGATTGGCGAGGCAGGGAGGAGGGTGGGGATAGCAGGTGGGGTACGGGAGGATTGGCGAGGCAGGGAGGAGGGTGGGGATAGCGGGGGGGTACGGGAGGATTGGCGAGGAACGGAGGGGAGCGGGGATAACGGAGGGGTACGGGAGGATTGGGGAGGCAGGGAGGAGTGTGGGGATAGCGGAGGGTATGGGAGGATTGGCGAGGCAGGGAGGGGAGCGGGCATAGCAGGGGGGGTACGGGAGGATTGGCGAGGCAGGGAGGAGAGCGGGAATAGCAGGGGAGGTACGGGAGGATTGGCGAGGCAGGGAGGAGGGTGGGGATAGCGGAGGGTACGGGAGGATTGGCGAGGCAGGGAGGAGGGTGGGGATAGCGGAGGGTACGGGAGGATTGGCGAGGCAGGGAGGAGTGTGGGGATAGCGGAGGGTACGGGAGGATTGATGAGGCAGGGAGGAGGGTGGGGATAGCGGAGGGTACGGGAGGATTGACGAGGCAGGGAGGAGTGTGGGGATAGCGGGGGGTACGGGAGGATTGGCGAGGCAGGGAGGAGGGCGGGGATAGCGGAGGGTACGGGAGGATTGGCTAGGCAGGGAGGAGGAGCGAGGATAGCGGAGGATAGGGGAGGATTGGCAAGGCAGGGAGGGGAGCGGGAATAGCAGGGGGGGTACGGGAGGATTGGCGAGGCAGGGAGGAGTGTGGGGATAGCGGAGGGTACGGGAGGATTGATGAGGCAGGGAGGAGGGCGGGGATAGCAGGTGGGGTACGGGAGGATTGGCGAGGCAGGGAGGAGTGTGGGGATAGCGGAGGGTACGGGAGGATTGGCGAGGCAGGGAGGAGTGTGGGGATAGCGGGGGGTTCGGGAGGATTGGCGAGGCAGGGAGGAGGGTGGGGATAGCGGAGGGTACGGGAGGATTGGCGAGGCAGGGAGGAGAGCGGGAATAGCAGGGGAGGTACGGGAGGATTGGCGAGGCAGGGAGGAGTGTGGGGATAGCGGAGGGTACGGGAGGATTGGCGAGGCAGGGAGGAGTGTGGGGATAGCGGAGGGTACGGGAGGATTGGCAAGGCAGGGAGGAGTGTGGGGATAGCGGAGGGTACGGGAGGATTGGCGAGGCAGGGAGGAGTGTGGGGATAGCGGAGGGTACGGGAGGATTGGCGAGGCAGGGAGGAGGGTGGGGATAGCGGGGGGTACGGGAGGATTGGCGAGGCAGGGAGGAGGGCGGGGATAGCAGGTGGGGTACGGGAGGATTGGCGAGGCAGGGAGGGGAGCGGGGATAGCGGAGGGTACGGGAGGATTGGCGAGGCAGGGAGGGGAGCTGGGCATAGCACGGGGGGTACGGGAGGATTGGCGAGGCAGGGAGGAGGGGCGAGGATAGCGGGGGGTACGGGAGGATTGGCGAGGCAGGGAGGAGTGTGGGGATAGTGGGGGGTACGGGAGGATTGGCGAGGCAGGGAGGGGAGCGGGCATAGCAGGGGGGGTACGGGAGGATTGGCGAGGCAGAGAGGAGGGGCGAGGATAGCGGGGGGTACGGGAGGATTGGCGAGGCAGAGAGGAGGGGCGAGGATAGCGGGGGGTACGGGAGGATTGGCGAGGCAGGGAGGAGGGCGGGGATAGCGGAGGGTACGGGAGGATTGGCGAGGCAGGGAGGGGAGCGGGCATAGCAGGGGGGGTACGGGAGGATTGGCGAGGCAGGAAGCTAGAGGAGGATTTGGGGAGCATGGGGAGGGGGGGTCTAATGAACGAGGAGTGGCCTAATGAGTGGGAGGGGCTCTATAAGGGCAACACCTCCCAGCGTGTAACCTCACCCTCCACCTCACCTCCCCAGGAGAGACCATCGCTGCCTTCTGCCTGACGGAGGCGGCCAGCGGCTCGGACGCCGCCTCCATCCGCACCACAGCCCGGCCCAGCCCCTGCGGCTCCTACTACACCCTGGACGGGGGCAAGATCTGGATCAGGTGCGCCCTGGCCCTAAGGGGTGCTGTGGGGCGCAGGGCTGGGAACTCAGCAGAGGGGCGCTCTCCTCTGTCCGGCAGAGCTGGCCTCCCTCCCCCAGGCATACCTTACTTTCCTGACCCCCCCACATCTCTGCCCCCCACAGTAACGGCGGGCTGGCCGACCTTTTCACCGTCTTCGCCAAGACCCCCGTGAAGAACGAGGCGACGGGCGAGGTGAAGGAGAAGATGACGGCTTTCATCGTGGAGCGAGGGTTTGGGGGGGTCACCCAGTGAGTATCCCCCAAACTCAGCCCGGCGGGAGGGGGCGGATCGGGGCAGGGGCAGAAGGGGCGGCTACTGCTAGGGGGCATCTGTGAGAAATGGTGGTGTTTTGGGGGGGCATATTTTGTGGGGGGCAGGCCCTGGGGTTTTGGGGTTTCCGGGCATAGCATGACTTTTGTGGTGGGGTGTATTTCAGAGGTGGCGTATATTGGCCAGGGGCAGGTGCGTTCTGGGGTGTATATTTGGGTATTTCAGGGGTAGGGTGTTCCGGGGTGTACATTTTGGGGACTGTTGGGGGGGTGGCTGTATTTCAGGGCATAGGTTTGGGGAGCATTAGGCCGTATTTCAGGGCATGGGTTTTGAGGGACGCTGGCGGGGTCAGTATGGGGGGAGTTGGCCGGTGTCTTTATTTTGGGGTGTACATTCGTGGGGCTGTATTTTGGGGCATCGGCGCCCCCCTCCCCGCACTCACCCCTGCCCCCTGTGGCAGCGGCCCCCCCGAGAAGAAGATGGGGATCAAGGCGTCGAACACGGCCGAGGTGCACTTCGAGGGCGTGCGGGTGCCGGCGGAGAACATGCTGGGATCGCTGGGCTCCGGGTTCAAGGTGGCCATGAACATCCTCAACAACGGGCGCTTTGGCATGGCGGCTGGGCTGGCCGGGACCATGCGGGGCGTCATCGGCAAGGCCGTGAGTGTCCCCCCCCAGCGCCCACGGTGACCCCTTGGCGCCCCCACTTCCCCCATGGCGCCCCCCCATCTCTCCAAAGTGACCCCCCCGCTCGTCCTCACAGTGACCCCCCCATCTCCCTCTGGTGTCCCCATCAGTCCCCCATGGCGATCCCACTCCCCCCAGTCCCCCCCCATGGCAACCCTCATCTCCCTCTCAGTCCCCCCACCAGTCCCGCTACGGAGACACCCCCCACTCCCCCTTATGGCAACCCCCATATCCCCACAGTGACCCCCACATACACTCCTCTCTCTGGTGTCCCCACCAGTCCCTCTCATGGTGATGCCACTCCCCCCACGGCGATGCCCCCCACTCCCCTCATTGCCCCCCACGGCAACCTCATCTCCCCACAGTGACCCCCCCCCCACGGCAACCCCTATCTCTCCTGGTGTCCCCCACTTCCACCAGTGATGCCCCCGTGGTGACCCTCACTCCCAGCAGTCCCCCCCCCCACAGCGACCCCCATCTCCCCACAGTGACCCACCCCCACGGCGACCCCACTGCCTTGTGGGAGTTCTGCCTCCCCCAAGTACCCCATTGCATTGTGGGATATTTGCACGCCTGATGGTTGGGTTGCCTTCCCTCTTCACCCCCCCCCCCCCGACAGGTGGAGCATGCAGCCAATCGCACCCAGTTTGGGGACAAAATCCACAATTTTGGAGCCATCCAGGAGAAGCTGGCACGTATGGCCATGCTGCAGTATGTCACTGAGGTGAGACTGCCCTGCCCTAGAGTGGGCTGCATCTCAGTGCTGGGTGAGGGGTCCCTGGGTAACCGGCCACCCCACCCCAGAGGTGGGCGCATCTCAGCGCCAGGCAAGGGGTCCCTGGGTAACCGGCCGCCCCGTCCCAGAGGTGACTGCATCTCAGCGCCGGGCGAGGGGTCCCTGGGTAACCGGCCGCCCTGCCCCAGAGGTGGCTGCATCTCAGCGCCGGGCGAGGGGTCCCTGGGTAACCGGCCGCCCTGCCCCAGAGGTGGGCGCATCTCAGCGCCGGGCGAGGGGTCCCTGTGTAACCAGCCGCCCCGCCCCAGAGGTGGGCGCATCTCAGCGCCGGGCGAGGGGTCCCTGGGTAACCGGCCACCCCGCCCCAGAGGTGGCCACATCTCAGCACTGGGCGAGGGGTCCCTGGGTAACCAGGTGCCCTGCCCCAGAGGTGGCTGCATCTCAGCACCGGGCGAGGGGTCCCTGGGTAACCAGCCGCCCCACCCCAGAGGTGGCTGCATCTCAGCTGTGCTGTCTCTCCGTGCAGTCCATGGCGTATATGATCAGCGCGAACATGGACCAAGGAGCGACCGATTTCCAAACGGAGGCAGCCATCAGCAAAATCTTCGGCTCGGTGAGGCTCCGTGGGGCGGGGAATGGGGGTGCGGTGGGGGATTGTTCCCGGGTGCCCCAGCGTCCCCCAGCACGGGGCGCCGTGGGGCGGTTATGTGACCGTGGGGCTGTGGGTTGATTTCCGTAGGAAGCTGCCTGGACGGTGACGGACGAGTGTATCCAGATTATGGGCGGTATGGGCTTCATGCAGGTGAGTGGAAATGGCCCCCCCACCTACCCCCCAGTGTCAGGATCCCCCCCACCCCCAGCTGACCACCTCCAGCGCTGGGACACCCCCTCCCCCATGCCCGGCTGACCAAGCCCTGCCTGACCTCCCCCCAGAGCTGGGACCTCCTCCAACCCCCGTCTGACCCCCCCCCGGGGCTGGGATACCCCCCCTCACCCCCTGCCGACCTTCTTTGGCACTGGGACCCCCCCCCCTTCCGCTGACCAAGCCTTGTCCAACTTCCCCCTCGGGACCTGGATACCCACCCTCCCCAACCCTCCCCCGACGTCCCCCAGAGTGCCAGGACCCCCCCTGGCTAACGCCGCCCCCCCCAGGACGCCGGCGTGGAGCGGGTGATGCGGGATCTCCGGGTCTTCCGGATCTTCGAGGGAACCAACGACGTCCTGCGGCTCTTCGTGGCTCTGAATGGCTTCCAGGTGTGTGGGGGGAGGAATGGGGGGGCTGAAAGGAGGGGGTATGGGGGTGGGACTGGGAGGGGCTACTTGAGGATCTCAGAGGGGGTGCTGCTGGGGGGAGATTTTGGGGGTGGGGGTATGGGGGGTGGAGCTTAAAGGGGGGTTGTGGGGAACAGGAATTTGGGGAGAGGGAGGGGATATGGGGGGGCTGTGTTGGGGAGGGGCTTTTGGGGATGGGAGAGGTCAAAGGGTGGGGAGGGGATGCTGGGGGTGGAGGAGGGGTATAAGGGGCTGTGGTGCAGAGGAGATTTGGGGGTGGTGGAGGGCTGTGGTGGGGAGGGGATTTTGGGGGTGGGGAGGAGCTCAAAGGGGGGGCTGTGGTGGGGAGATTTTGGGGGAGGGGATTCTGGGAGTGGGGGAGAGGTATGGGGGCTGTGGCTGGGAGGGGATTTGGGGGGTGGGGGCGGAACTCAAAGGGGGAGGAGGGCTGTGCTGTTGGGGGGGGGGAAGGATGGGAGATGATCTGTGAGGGGGGTCTTGCGGGTGGTGGGGGTGACAGCAGACCCGGGACAGGGTTTGCTGGGGCGAGGGAGACGCTGGAATGGGGAAGGGGCTGGTTCCTCTCTAGGGGGTGGGGAGTGTCCGTGCCCCCCCCCCGCCGGTCACTGAAACCCCCCGCCCTCCCCCCAGAACGCCGGGAACGAGCTGCGGGGGCTGCAACGAGCCCTGAAAAGCCCCGTGGGGAACGTGGGGCTGCTGGCCCGGGAGGTCACCCGGCGTCTCCGCAGGTACCAGTGGGGGCCCTCCCTGGGGGGGGGCACCCTTGATGATGCAGGGGGATCTATGGGGGGGTCCCTGGGATGGGAGGTTTTGGTCCTTGGAGGAGTGCGGGGGGGAGGATGTGGGGGTGCTGCTCTTGTGTGTGTGTGTGTGTGTGTGTGGTGGGGGGGGTTCTCTCACATGCTGTCTGTCCCCCCTGCCCCAGGAAAGCCGGGTTGGGCTCCGGGATCACCCTGAGGAACGTGGTGCACCCCGACCTGGACCCCAGTGCCGAGCAGGTGAGTCTGGGGAATGGGGGGGCCAGCCGGGGGTGAGGAGACTCCCCCCCCCCACGCCTTCCAGCACCCCCGACTTGCACAGACTGCATGAGGTCCTCCCATTTTTGGGGGGGGGGGTGAATCTCAGGGGCGGGGGATATTTGCAGCTGTGGGTCTGCCCTCCCTGCCTGCTAACCCTGCTCCCCCTGCCCCTTTCCCTCTCCCCCCAGCTGGTGCGCGGGGTTGATCTCTTTGGGGCCACGGTGGAGGATCTGCTCCTCAAATACGGCAAGAAAATTGTGGGTGAGTGGATGTGGGGGGAGCCCTGGTGGGGGGAAGGGGGCGATATGAGGCTGGCTGGGGGAGGGGGACCTGGCTCGCCGTCCCTCCCCCCACATCTGTGGGCTGCAGCGTGTGGTGGTTTGAGGGTTGGTGGGGTGGGAAGGTTTAGGGGGCAGTGAGGGGAGGTGGGAAGGTTTGGGGGGGGGCCCCCAGGACAGTGAAGGTTTGGGGAGCGGGAAGGTTTGGGGGCCACCTGTGTAGGGGTGTGTGAAAGGCCCGGGACCCCCCAGGGCAGTGAGAGATTGGGAAGTGGGAAGATTGGGGGGCCCCATGGCTGGGGGGTGGGGAAGGTTGGGGGGCCCCCAGGGCAGTAGGGGCTGGGGGGTGAGAAGATTGGAGGACTCCCATGGTTGCAGGTGGGAAGGTTTTGGGGGGCCCCCTGGCAGTGCGAGGTTGGGGGGGGCCATGGCTGTGAGGTGAGGAAGGTTGAGGGGCCCCATGGCAGCAGGGTGGGAAGGTTTGGGGGGAGAGGTTTTTTTGGGGGGGTCGGTGCACTGGGGGAAGAGCATGGAAGGGGGGTTGTTTGAGGGGGCAGGAAGGGGGATTGCTTTGGGGGGCTGGCTCTGCCTTGACCCCCCCACACACACACTTTATTCCCCCCCCAGATGATCAGTTCTTGCTGAAGCGGGTGGCGGACGGGGCTATCGATCTCTACGCCATGGTGGTGCTACTGTCCAGGTGATGCCCGGGGCGGGGTCGCAGGGGAGGGCTGAGGGGATGGGACTGGGGGGGGCGAAGGGAGCTTGGTGGGGGCGAGGGGCGTCCGAGGGGGCTATTGAGGGAGGGATGCTGGTCTGGGGTGTCCCCCCTCCATCCGGGGAGGGGGGGCTGTGGAGGAGGGGGCTCACCCCTTGGGCTGGGGGGCTCTGGGGGAGCGGGTCGGGGGTCTTTCCATGTGTTTCTAAGGGGGTTCTTGGTCCTACATTTTTTTGGGGGTGCCCCCATTCTAATGGCTTATCTCCCCCCTGACCCCTCCAGGGCGTCGCGCTCCCTGGCCCAGGCCCACCCCACCGCCCAGCACGAAAAGCTGCTCTGCGAGACCTGGTGTGAGGAGGTGAGTACAGGGGGGCCAGCCCCCCAGCCAGACCCACGGCCCCGAAGCCCCCTCCAGCCGCTCCTGGTGTCTGCTGGATCCAACCCTCCCGGTTCTCCCCCCGGCAGCCCGTCCGTCCATCCGTCCCCCCTTCTTCTATCCCTCCATCTCTTCTTCCATCCCTCCATCCGTCACCCCTTCTTCCCTCCGTCTGTACACTCCTCTGTCTGTCCCTGCCGCCAAACCTCCGTCCCTCCATCCCTTCTTCCATCCGTCACCCCTTCTTCCCTCCGTCTGTACACACTGTCCATCCTTGCCATCCACACCTCCTTCCCTCCATCCCTTCTTCCATCCACACCTCCATCCCCCCTTCTTCCATCCGTCACCCCTTCTTCCCTCCGTCTGTACACTCCTCTGTCTGTCCCTGCCGTCCACACCTCCGTCCTTCCATCCCTTCTTCCATCCGTCCGTACGTTCCTCTGTCCATCCCTCCGTCAGCTTTCTGTCCCTGCCGTCCTCCCTCCCTCCCTCCATCCACACCTCCATCCCTCTGCCATCTCTCCCTCTCTTCTCCCCCCCACTCCTCTCTTCACCTCTCAGTGCTGGTGGGGGGATGGGCAGGACTTTTTTGGTGGTGGAGGGGGGTGTCTCCATGCCCATCTCTCACCCTTCCCTTCCCCCCTCTCTCCCTGTCTCGCTCCAGGCCTACGAGCGCCTCACGGCCACCCTGAGCCCACTGAGCACAGACAGCACCCGGCACACCTTTCAGCAGCTGCGGAGCATCTCCCGGGCCGTGGTGGAGAACGGGGGTGTGGTCTCCCCCAACCCCTTGGGCTTCTGAGCCCCGACACAGCTCCAGCGGGGACAGGGGAGACGTGCCTGGGACACTCTGGCCCCTCTCACTTCCCAGCATACACCTCTGCCCTCTCCCTGAAGCATCTGGGAATTTGGGGGGCAATTAGTGGGGTGCAGTACCCTTTTCCCTTCCCCGAATCTGCCCAGCCTAAAGTGCTACCTCTGGGATATAGCTCTTCTGCTGAGGAAATGCTTTAATGTGCCCCTGTTGGAGGAGGGGGGAATGTTTGTTTCGAGGCTCCCTCAAGGACAGGGAAATGTCTGTTTCAAGGCTCCCCGAGGAGAGGGGAAATGTGTATTTTTGAAGCTACTCTGGAGGAAGCAGCGGGAGCTGCCCTGTAGGAGGAGAGAAATGCCTACTCAGGAGGAAGGGGGTGAACTACCCAAGGAGACGGAATGTCTGTTTTGAGGCTCCCCCAAGGAGGGGGTAAATGTCTGTTTCGAGGCAGCCCCATGAAGGGAAATGTGAGTTACAAAAGTCCCCTCTCCCCCGTGGGGATAGATCTGAGCTTTAATCAGCTATAGCTGCGTTATGTTCCCCGGATGACCGGTCGGTTTTAGGGTGGGGGAGGTGCCAGGCTGGTGGGCGGGGCCCACAAATTTTGCACCTGTGGGAGAAAACCGGGCCCACTGACACTGATGCCCTCCAAGCAGGGGTGCTTCCAGAAATGAGGCTCCCCCAATCCCAGGCAGCATCAGCGCTACAGGGGAGCCTGGCCCGGCCGCTGTTTCCTTGTCAGTAATAAATCAAATATTTTGGATGACTGGATGCGTTACAACTGGGACTTCCCTGTGTGGCTGCTTGGGGGGGTGGATTTGGGGGGAAGCTGGGGTTCAGACTCTCAGGTGGATGTTAGAGCGGGGTGGGGGGGCTTGGAGCCAGGACTCCTGGGTTCTCTCCCCGGCTCTGGGAGGGGAGTGGGGGCTGGTGGGTTAGAGCAGAGTGTCCTGATCCCCCTCAATTACACCACCTGGGCAGTGGGGAGCTGCTAATTTCCAAGGAGCCGGTGGGGAGAAAAGGAATTGCTGCTTACGTATTGCATGATGCAGCCATGTGGTGGGGAGTTCCGCTGGTTAACAACACCTGGAGGATTCTGTGAAGGGGTGGGGGGCTGGGAAGGGAATGAAATCAAGGTGTGGCGGGAATGGACTGTGTGGCCCAATATCCCGGCCCCTCCCTGCCATGCTGGATCAGACTATGAGCCCATCTAGCCCGGTGTCCTGTCACTGCCCCATCCCCACCCCTCATTATTTGGTCCTGGCTCTAATTAATTGGATTGAAGGTCAGTCCAAGGTTCTAGTGATCTATGTAAGCATACCAAGTGGTTGCCTCACCGACCATCATGCGGCAGGGAGTCCTGTGGGTTAACAACCCTTCTCATAATTCTCCATGTCACTGGCTTGGGCTCGGACCTCACCACATGGTGGGGAATCAGCAACAGATATAGAAACGGTATCCCTGGCTATAGCAATCCCGTGGCTGCTTCAGTGTCATGTAGCAAGGAGTTCCACAGGTTAGCAGCTTAAATTCATGGCATAAAGCGAGGCGAGCGCGCGATATACCCTGGGACATGGCCTTGGTGAGCATGAGGCCGGAAAATGGCATCCAGGTCAGGTGTATGCCTTTTAAAGCGTAGTTGGCACTGCTGGAGAGGGTACAGAGGGCTGGATAAAAACGTCTTCCGGCTCGTGAACTGTTTGGCTTCTGGAAACGCGGTGACCTGGGGTCTTGGGTCTATACCCCTTGGTGGGGAGAAAACCCCGGGTATCAACACGCTCTTGAATCTAGCGGAGCATGGCAGAGCCAGGCCCAACGGCTGGACGTCGGGAACGAGGGACCAATTTGTAACAGCGAGGAAGACTGGCCGTCGGACCCGGCTGCCGAGGGCCATGGCCAAGTGTCCGTCTCGTGCTGGCTTCAAATACAAGGCCCAGGCGATGCTCTGGCTAAGCCCAAGATCAAATCCGGGGGGGAATGGAACGGCCTGGGATATCCCAGCACTGAGAGCAAATGGGCTAATTAGCCGTAAACGTGCGGCGCTGCTTCAAACCATTTCACGAGTTTTCCAGCCCAAACCACGCCGTTTCGGCAAAATTGCAACTTTTCACGGCAATATTGGTGATTGCGGTTAGTTTCTTTTTTGTTACATTCAGGGTGAGACCTAGTTAATGTAGATAATGACATAGGCTATGTGATATACAAAATCTTTGCTTAGTGCATTTAGTATATATAATGTTTTAATATGAAAAGAACGATATACATTTAACGTAATCTATACATTTTCATATGCGTATTGACCAATATTTGCATATTTAATACATTGTATATAATTTGATATGTTTGTTTATAATATAATGGTTGTATATTACATTTAATATTCCAGATATTTAATATATGCAAGGATAATACATCTTTTTATAATTAAGATGATTGTATATTCTATTTAACGGTTGTATGTTATATTCAATGCAGATATTTAATGTAAGTAAAGACAATATATCTTTGTAATTAATATAATTTTTGCATATTTATTGTATATATGTAAAGATAATACATATTTAGAGTTAATATAATGGTATATTACCTTTCATATTATAAGCAGCAAAGAATCCTGTGGCACCTTATAGACTAACAGATGTGTTGGAGCATGACCTTTCGTGGGTGAATACCCACTTCGTCGGATGCTTTTACAGATCCAGACTAACACGGCTACCCCTCTGATACCATAATATTTAAGATGAAACATAAATCTTTATAATTAATATAACGTATAATTAATATATCTATTTAACGTAAAGATAATACATCTTTGCATACAACAAAGGTCTTTGTACATTTAATATATATAATGTCTTTGTGTGTGTGTATATAAAAATCTATAATGGTTGTATATTATATTTAGGTCTATATGTAAATATAATATATCTTGCCTATTATAGTTGAAATAGAGATAAATATATGTATATTTAATATGTACTTTGTATATTATAATTAATATTTTAAAATTAAATATGTAGAACTAATACACATATTTACTCTATTCTAAAGTTGTATAATCTATATATAAGCTAATACATCTTTCGATGTATTTAATATAACAGACAATACATCATTGTATATTTAATATTATGTAGCTGTTTTTAATATGTAGAATATCTTTACATGTTATATTTAATATAAAAGCTAATATATACAATGATGATCACTAACGCATATATGTAATCTATGAATATAATCTAAAACGTGAATGAATGCAAATGACTATAAATAGTTTTACGGTCCTGAATGAAAATTTGTCTCAATGTATATGGTGTGCTGGTTGGATAATCATGTGGCATGGAGTTCCAAAGGTGAACCAAGCTTTAAAATCATTCTCTTTCCATGGCTTTGTTCTCTTCTTGCAGAAGGCAAAGAAAAAGACCCCCCCCCCCATTATTTTCACATAATCTCCTGATTTTGAAGCCAATCTCATGATTTTGGGGGGGAGCCTGTCTCAGGAGCTTTGGGGTTGGCAAAGTCTGTTTCACTCCTGTTTCAACTCAGTTTCTGGGCATTCGGCGTGGGGGCAGGCAGGCACTGTGTAAACGCCCGGGGCCTAGCCCTGGTAGGACCTTTTCAAAAGTTCAAGAATCAAACCCAAGCTCGGCCAACGGCAAAAAGTCATTTGCCCCTGGAATCACGCTTCAAGTTGCCCCCAGTTCCCCCCCACCCCACGGCTGTGTCTTGCAGCACCCCACCCCCCGGGGCAAGAACTACGCTACCCACAATTCTGCCGGGCTCCCAATCTTTTAAGACGGCAGCTGTTGGGAAGGCAGATTACCAGATTAGCGCGTGTGTCTCCCCCCGCCACTGCCCACCCCCACGCCGGGCACCGTGATGCCAAGGAAACGGAGAGGTAGGGACCCCTTTCAGCCCCCAAGATGGCACCTCTGGGATACCTCCCTGCCCCCCTCTGAGCTATCCCAACTCCCCCACGTTCACCCCAGCACAAGAGCTGGGGGGGCTCTGGGGAGGAGCTGTGTATGGGGGTGAGCAAACATCGGCGGGGGGGTTCTCCCTGGGCGTGACAGGCCGGGCAATGTGCTGGTGTGTTGTCATGTCGCAGAGGGCAAAGTTTGGGGTGTCCTACGGGAGAAGAAGTGTGTTTGTGTGTTGTGTAGGAGCTGTGTTGTATGGCAGAGTGTGTACGAGTTGGGGCAAAGAGTGGGGGCTGTAGGGGACAGAAGGGGATGTGGAGGTGTGGGAGTTTGTGTGGGGTTGTGTTGTGGAGTAGGATGGGGTGGAGGTGCGGGAGTTTGTGTAGTGTTGTGGGGTAGAATGGGAGAGAGGCAAGTGTGGAGGTGTGGGAGTTTGTATGTTGTGTAGTGTTGGGTATGATGGGGGAGAGGCGGATGTGGAGGTGTGTGACTGTGGTGTGTAGGGTGGGGTTGGGTAAGAGGGGTGTGTTTGGAGGTGTGCAAGTTTGTGGGGAGTTGTGGGGTACGATGAGAGAGAGGTGGGTGTGGAGGTGTAGGTGTTTGTGTAGTGTTGTGGGGTTGGATAGTAGACAGCCAGGTGTGGAGGTGTGTGACTTTGTGTTGTGCAGTGTGGGGTTGGGTAAGAGGGGTGTGTTTGGAGGTTTGTGTAGTGTTGTGGAGTAGGATGGGAGAGAGGCGGGAGTTTGTGTGTTGCGTAGTGTGGGGTTGGATAAGGGTGTGTGTGTGGAGGTGTGGGATTGGCTGGGGGAGAGGCGGGTGGGGAGATGCAGGTTTTGTGGGTTTGTCTGAGTGAGGGGGCGTGTGAGCTGAGTTGTGTTGCATGGAGCATGGCATGTGTGAAGGCGGGAGCGTTTCAGTGCTGTGTACAGTTGTGGGGTTGCATGGGAGAGCTAGAAGCGTTGCGGTGTGAAGCTTTGCGAGGCTGTGTTGTGGTGTGAGAGTTGTCTTGTTTGGGTACAATGGTGTATATGTGTGTGTGGGGGGGGGGAGTTGGGCTATATGCTCTGTGGGGGGGCTATATGAGGGGTGTGTGTGTGTGTGTGTGTGTGTGGAAGGTGGATGGATTGTGCCTGTAGCAACTGGGATGCGCCAGATTTGATCGTTTGCCTGTTGCATTGAAGTTGTGTGGTGGTAGCAAACAGGTGTGTGTTGAGGTGTTGCAGGGGGCTCAGAGTGGGAGTTGCGTTGTTTGAGGGCAAGGGGTTGGGGATGTGTGTGTGACAGAGCTGGAGGTCCAATTTTGGGAGTGTGTGTGTTGTGGTGTCAGGCTTCGAGTGTACTGAGGGGCAAGTCAGGTGGGGTCTGTGTGTGGAACAGGGTTTGTGGGTGCGGCTGGGTGCACTTGGGAGTAGCGGTGACTTGGTGTGTGTGGTTGTGTCTGCTCACCCCACCGATGGGTCCCCCCTGTGCTGCCCCGCCCCAGACCCCCCCCCTAGAACTGTGTCCCAGCTTGGGGTCCCCCGGGGGCTGCCCCAGACCCCCCCCAACATGCCCCATGGTGGGGTGCCCCCTGGAAATACCTCCCCTGCCCAGTGGCTCCCCTTCTCCTTGGAGCTCTGCACACCCCATCTTTGGGGGGTGGGGAAGGCCCTGGAAACAACCCCCACTGCATGCACCCCCCCCACCTAGCCTGACCCCCCACTGCCCCCCCACCAGAGGCCCAGGCCGCCCTGCGCCTCATGGAGGAGACGCCGGACCAGAGCTTCCGGCAAAAGGCCCAGACGCTACTTAGCATCTTCCAAAGCCCACTCTTCCAGGCGCTATTGGGTAGGTCCTGGGCTGGGGCGGGGCTTAGGGGCTGGGGGCGGGGCTGCCACAAAAGGGGAGGGGCTTGGGGACTGTGGGTGGGGCTGCCATGAAAGAGGAGGGGCTTGGGGACTGTGGGTGGGGCTGACGGAAGGGGCGGGATTTAAGGAGGGGGCAGTAGTTGAGGGACTGTGTGGGGAGGGGCTTAAGGATGGGGGAGGGACTGACTGAGCAGGGGGTGGGGCTTAAACAGCAAGGGCGGGGCTTTGGGCAGGGGCTTGGCCCTGGGGGGGGCCTGAGGGCAGGGCGTAAAGTGTGGGGCGGTGCTTGACGCCGACCCGAACCGGCTGGCCTGGCTTAGCTGAGCGGTCATCCGGCCTCGGAGGGTGTGGGGTGACCCCCCCCCCCAAGTGTGGGCAGCGGAGGCTGCAGTGGGGCCTGGCGGAGTGGGGGGGCGTGAGGTGGCAGCCTGGGGCCCAGGGCTATAATTAGGGTTTAAATCTGCGCTAATTAGCTCTGACCTGGGTGGGGGCAGGGGAGGAGGCCGAGGGCCGGCTGGCCTCTAAGGAGCTTTCAGACACAGCGGCTCAGCTCAGCCGGTGGGCGGGCGGCCGCGGGCTGGGCACGGCTTAGCCAGCTGGACCCGGGCCCCACTACCCCAGTATCCCGCCCGTGGGGCTGGATCGGGGCCAGCCAGCCCAGAAGAGCTACTCCGGGCCTGGCCTCTCCCAACAGGGGGCGCTGTGGCTGGGAAGGGGCGGGGTGGTGTTTGGGGCAGAAGTGTCGGAAAAACTCCTGACCCCGGGGGCGGTAAATTCCGGGCATCTTCCCTCCCCAGACATCCAGGAGGTCTACGAAGCGACGGTGACGGACACGCAGCCCCTGACGGCGCGCAGGGGTCGGGCCAAGGTAAACACAGAGTCAGGGGGGTCCGTCCGTCTGTCTGTCCCCGGGGGCAGTTGTCCACCCGGCCAGCCGTCAGTTTGTCCTTCTAGCTGTCCCCGTACACGGCTATCCGTCCGTTCGTCCGTCCATCCATCCACCCACCCCCTTGCACAGCAGTCCGTCCATCCATCCATCCACCCCTATGCACAGCCGTCCATCCGTCCATCCATCCGTCCGTCCATCCATCCACTCACCTCCGTGCACAGCCGTCCATCCATCCGTCCGTCCATCCATCCACTCACCTCCGTGCACAGCCGTCCATCCATCCATCCACCCCTATGCACAGCCGTTCATCCGTCCATCCATCCGTCCATCCATCCATCCACCCACCTCCGTGCACAGCCGTCCATCCATCCATCCACCCCTATGCACAGCCGTTCATCCGTCCATCCATCCATCCACTCACCTCCGTGCACAGCCGTCCATCCATCCACCCACCCCCATGCACAGCCGTTCATCCGTCCATCCATCCGTCCATCCATCCATCCACTCACCTCCGTGCACAGTCGTCCATCCATCCGTCCGTCCATCCATCCACTCACCTCCGTGCACAGCCGTCCATCCATCCATCCACCCCTATGCACAGCCGTTCATCCGTCCATCCATCCGTCCATCCATCCATCCATCCATCCACCCACCTCCGTGCACAGCCGTCCGTCCATCCATCCACCCCTATGCACAGCCGTTCATCCGTCCATCCATCCATCCATCCATCCATCCACTCACCTCCGTGCACAGCCGTCCATCCATCCACCCACCCCCATGCACAGCAGTCCGTCCATCCATCCATCCACCCCTATGCACAGCCGTCCATCCATCCGTCCATCCATCCATCCACTCACCTCCGTGCACAGCCGTCCATCCATCCGTCTGTCCATCCATCCACCCACCACCGTGCACAGCCGTCCATCCATCCATCTGTCCATCCATCCACCCACCCCCGTGCACAACCGTCCACCCATCCGTCTGTCCATCCATCCACCCACCACCGTGCACAGCCGTCCATCCATCCGTCTGTCCATCCATCCACCCACCCCCGTGCACAGCCGTCCATCCATCCATCTGTCCATCCATCCACTCACCTCCGTGCACAGCCGTCCATCCATCCATCTGTCCATCCATCCACCCACCCCCGTGCACAGCCGTCCACCCATCCGTCTGTCCATCCATCCACCCACCACCGTGCACAGCCATCCATCCATCCGTCTGTCCATCCATCCACCCACCCCCGTGCACAGCCGTCCATCCATCCGTCTGTCCATCCATCCACCCACTCCCGTGCACAGCCATCCATCCATCTGTCCGCCCATCCCCATACACACCTATCCATCCATCCACCCACCCACCCACATGCACAACCGTCCATCCATCCGTCTGTCCATCCATCCATCCCCATACACAGCTATCCATCCGTCCCCATACACAGCTGTCCGTTAGCCTGTCCGTCCGTCCCCATACACAGCTGTCCATCTGCCCATCCATCTGTCCCCATACACAGCTGTCCGTCTGTCCCCATACACAGCTATGCATCTGTCCATCCGTCCATCTGACCAGCCGTCCATCGCTATTCATCCATCAAGCCCCATGCATGACTTTCTGTCCACCCATCCCTCCCCATACACAGCTATCCGTCCATCTGTCCATCCCCATAGGCAGCTGTCCATCCGTCTATCCCCATACAAATCTGTCTGTCTGTCCATCCCCATACACAGCTGTCAGTCTGTTTGTCCTTCTGTCCATCCCAATACACAGTTCTCCGTCTCTCCAACAGTCCATCCAGCCCCGTACGCGTCTGTCCGTCAGTCTGGCCATCCTTCCTCATACACAGCTGGTTGGCCGGCCATCCACCCATCCATCCCCCTCTATCTGTCTGGCTACCCATCCATCGATACATCCCGATACACAGCTATGCATTCATCCATCCGTATCTATCTCTCCATCCGTCCATCTCTAGCTACCCATCCATCCATCTATCCACTTCTACCTTCTACCTATCCATCCATACACACACCCCTCTATCCATCCCTCCCCATACGCAGCTATCAATCCATCCATCCATCCCCATAGACCGCCATCTATCCATCCATCCACATACACGCCATCCATCCCTCCCTCCCCATACACAGCTATCCATCCACCGATCTGTCTGTCCATCCCCATACATGCCATCCATCCATCCATCCCCATAGACAGCTGTCCATCCATCCATCCCCATGCTTCACTATTCGTCCGTCCGTCCATCCATCAAGCCCCATGCACAGCTTTCTGTCCATCCATCTGTCCACCCATCCATCTGACCATCCGTCTATCCCCATACATTGCTATCCATCCATCTGTCCATCCGTCCCCATACACAGCTATCCAGCCATCCTTCCCTGTGCGCCTCAGTTTGTCCATCCCCGTGCACCTCGATCACTCGGTTAGTCCCTGCATGGGTTCATCCCGGTACACTGCTGTCCGTCTGACCCTCCGTCCATCCCCGTATGCAGCTGGCCATCCATCCCCATCTATCTGTCCATTCATTCATTCATCTATCCACCCCGACACATAGCTCTCCATCTGTCTCTCCGGCCATCCATTCCCATCCATCCATCAATCCATCCAGCCATCCCCATACATAAATATCCATCCATCCATCCATCTGCCTCCTACACAGCTCTTCATCTATCCACCCCCACACACAGCTCTCCATCTGTCTGTCCGGCCATCTATTCCCATCCATCCATCCGGCCATCAACCCATCCATCCATCCCCATACATAAATATCCATCCATCCATCCATCCGTCTGCCTCCTACACAGCTATCCATCCGTCCACCCCCACACACAGCTCTCCATCTGTCTGTCCGGCCATCTATTCCCATCTATCCATCCGGCCATCAACCCATTAATCCATCCCCATACATAAATATCCATCCATCCATCCATCTGCCTCCTACACAGCTCTTCATCTGTCCATCCCCACACACAGCTCTCCATCTGTCTGTCCGGCCATCTATTCCCATCCATCCATCCGGCCATCAACCCATTAATCCATCCTCATACATAAATATCCATCCATCCATCCATCTGCCTCCTACACAGCTCTTCATCTGTCCATCCCCACACACAGCTCTCCATCTGTCTGTCCGGCCATATATTCCCATCTATCCATCCGGCCATCAACCCATCCATCCATCCCCATACATAAATATCCGTCCATCCATCCATTCATCCATCTGCCTCATACACAGGTCTCCATCTGTCCATCCCCATACACAGGTCTCCATCCATCCCTCCATCCCCGTACGCAGCTATCCATCCTTCCATCCATCCCCGCCCCCCCGTACACAGCTCTCCATCTGTCCACCCATCCCCTTCCACAGCCATCCCTCCACCCCCATACACAGCTGCTGGCTGTCCGTCCATCCCTACCTATACCCAGCTCTCCATCTGTTCATCCATCCGTCCCCAGGCACAGCTCTCCGTCCATCTATCGATCCATTTATTCCCATACACAGTTGTCTGTCCATCCAACTGTGCATCTATCTGTCCCCATACACAGCTGTCCTTCCATCAAGCCCCATGCACAGCTGTCAGTATGAGCATTCGTCCATCCATCCACACCAACTCACAGATTTCCAGCTGTCCATCCATCCACATATGCAGCTGTCCCTCCATCGGTCTGCCCATCCCCATACACAGCTATCCATCCGTCCATCCATCCATTCAACCATCCATGCTTCCATCTGTTCTTCACCATACACAGCTAGCCATCCCCATACACAGCTATCCGTCCGTCTGTCTGTTCACCCATCCCCATACACAATTGTCCCTCTGTTCATCCATCCATCCATCCACCTGTCCATCTCCATACACAGCTGTCCCTCAGTCCCCGTACACAGCTGTCCCTCTGTCCGTCCATCCCCATACACAGCTATCCATCCATCTGTCCTTCCATCCATTCAACCATCCATGCTTCCATCTGTCCGTCCCCATACACAGCTATCCGTCCGTCTGTCTGTCCATCCATCCTCATACACAACTGTCCCTCTGTCCCCATACACAGCTGTCCGTCCCTCTGTCCGTCCGTCCCCATACACAGCTATCCATTCATCCATCCATCTATCCATCCTCATACACAGCTGTCCGGCCCTCTGTCCATCCATCCCCATACACAGCTATCCATCCGTCCCCATACACGCCATCCATCCATCCCTGTATACGCCATCCCTCCATCTCTCCATCCCCATACACGTCATCTATCCATCCATCCATCTGTCCCCATACAGAGCTATCAATCCATCCATCCATCCATCTATCCGTCCCCATACACAGCTGTCCGTCTGTCCCCATACACAGCTGTCCATCCCTCTGTCCGTCTATCCCCATACACAGCTATCCATCCATCCATCCATCTATCCCCATACACAGCTGTCCGGCCCTCTGTCCATCCATCCCCATACACGTCATCTATCCATCCATCCATCTGTCCCCATACAGAGCTATCAATCCATCCATCCATCCATCTATCCGTCCCCATACACAGCTGTCCCTCAGTCCCCGTACACAGCTGTCCCTCTGTCCGTCCATCCCCATACACAGCTATCCATCCATCTGTCCTTCCATCCATTCAACCATCCATGCTTCCATCTGTCCGTCCCCATACACAGCTATCCGTCCGTCTGTCTGTCCATCCATCCTCATACACAACTGTCCCTCTGTCCCCATACACAGCTGTCCGTCCCTCTGTCCGTCCGTCCCCATACACAGCTATCCATTCATCCATCCATCTATCCGTCCTCATACACAGCTGTCCGGCCCTCTGTCCATCCATCCCCATACACAGCTATCCATCCGTCCCCATACACGCCATCCATCCATCCCCGTATACGCCATCCATCCATCCATCCATCCCCATACACGTCATCTATCCATCCATCCATCTGTCCCCATACAGAGCTATCAATCCATTCATCCATCCATCTATCTGTCCCCATACACAGCTGTCCGTCTGTCCCCATACACAGCTGTCCATCCCTCTGTCCGTCTATCCCCATACACAGCTATCCATCCATCCATCCATCTATCCCCATACACAGCTGTCTGGCCCTCTGTCCATCCATCCCCATACACGCCATCCATCCATCCCTGTATACGCCATCCCTCCATCTCTCCATCCCCATACACGTCATCTATCCATCCATCCATCTATCCCCATACAGAGCTATCAATCCATTCATCCATCCATCTATCTGTCCCCATACACAGCTGTCCGTCTGTCCCCATACACAGCTGTCCATCCCTCTGTCTGTCTATCCCCATACACGCCATCCATCCACCCATCCATCCCCGTATACGCCATCCATCCGTCCCCATATACAGCTATCCATCCATCCATCCATCCATCCATCCATCCCCATACACAGCTGTCCCTCTGTCCACATACACAGCTGTCCGTCTCTCTGTCCGTCTATCCCCATACACAGCTATCCATCCATCCATCCATCTATCCATTCCCATACACAGCTGTCCATCCCTCTGTCCATCTGTCCCCATACACAGCTGTCCATCCCTCTGTCCGTCCCCATACACAGCTAGCTATCTGTCCGTCCAGCCATCCCTCTGTCTGTCCATCCATCCCCTTACACAGCCATCTGTCCGTCCCCGTACTCAGAAATCTGTCTGGCTGTCTAGGGATCAGAAAAGAAGTGGGCAGGGTTAAGGACCCGGAATGGACTCAGGGCTCCTGGGTTCACTCCGCGACCCCTGGAGACCCCTGAAAAAATTCTCCCTAGCTCTGCCGTGGGGCCAGCCCTGTGCCAAGGGAGAGCGCCCCCTGCTGAGCCCCCCAGCCCACTCCCTGCCCCACAGTGCCCCCAGGGTCACTCTGAGCATTGGCATCAGTTCTGGGATGTACCAATGGGGGTGTAGGAGTGGATGATATGGGGGGTGTCTGTACCACTGGGGGGCAGTTCTGGGGTGGAAGGACCAACTGGAGTGTGGGAAGGGATTCACCTAGCAGGAACATTTCTCTCCCTAATCCTGCCCAATTTCCCACGGTGCCGTGGGGTGTGGGGCAGGAGACGTTGGCTCCCATTAGATTGTGATTAAGACAATTTGTGGGGTGGGGGGGAGCAGGGGGGGGTCCTCTGGGAGGATGTCGTTACTTGAATGATGTGATGGTGATTAAGCTTAGCCTCGCCTTATGGGGGCAGAGATGGGGGGAGGAGTGTGGGGACAGGACATGAGATCTGTCCCCTCTAGGGGGCGCCGGCTCCCACCTGGCCCCAGGGCAGGGACTGGCTGGCTCGGGGGGGCGGGGAATGGGGCAGGGGCCTGTCCCCTCTAGGGGGCGCTGGAAGTCGGTGGCATCTCCAGCCGGCCATGTGTCGGGGTGTGTGGGTGTGAGATGGTCAGTGGGGTGTTTTGTGGGGTAGTGCAGGGGATTTCTCGCCCTCAGACCCCCTGGTCTCTTTGTCACATACACCCCGTCTGGCACACCTCTTGGCTCTTACACAAACAGATTGTGCCTCTCGGGCTCACACACACACACACCTATTCTGTCTGTCTCATAGCCTTACTGATTGTGTGTGTCTCTCTCTTACACACACACACACACACACACACTGCTTGTGTCTCTGTCTCACAAACACATACTGTGTCTCTTACACACCCATCCGTACTGATTTTCTCTCACAAACACACACTGATTTTGTCTGTTTCACTAATACTCAGATTGTCTCTTTCTCACACCCACACACTGCTTGTGTCTGTGTCTCTCTTACACACTCAGCAATTGTCTCTCTTATACACACATAACATGTCTCACACCTACATTGATTGTGTCTCTTACACACACAGATTGTGTCACTGTCACACCCAGGCTGATTGTGTGTCTGTCTGTCTCTTTTCCTCTCTCACACACACTAATTGTGTCTCTCTCTTACACACCCATCCACAATGGTTTTCTCATGCACACTGATTTTTGTCTGTTTCACAAACACTGTATGTGTGTGTGTGTGTCTCTCTCTCACTCATATACACACACACTGCTTGTGTCTGTCTCTCTTACACACCCAGCGATAGTGTCTCGCTTAGACACACATTGTGTGTCTCACACCTACATTGACTGCTTCTCTTACACACACTGATTGTGTCTCTTTCACACCCAGGCTGATTGTGTTTCTCTTACACACCCGTCCACACTGATTTTCTTTCTCAAACACACCGATTTTTTCTCTCTTACGCACACTGATTTTGTCTGTTGCACAAACACTGATTTTCTCTTTCTCTCTCACCCCCCACACTGCTTGTGTCTCTGTCTCTCTCTCACACACACACCCCCCGATTGTGTCTCTCTTACACAAATACACTGTGTGTCTCACAGCTACATTGATTGTGTCTCATTCAAACACAGTCTCTTACACACACAGATGGTGTATCTGTTTCACACCCAGGCTGACTGTCTGTCTCTCTCTCTCACACACACCTGATTGTGTGTCTCTTACACACTCATGCACACAGATTGTCTCTCACACACGCTACTTGTGTGTCTCTCTCGTTGTCACTGTCGCGTGTACACACACACACACACACACACACACACACACACACACACACACACACTCTCGTGTATCTCTCACCAGTCCAGTCCCTCCCGACATGCAGGGGGTTAAGCCCCCCCCGCCCCGAGCAGCTCCCCCCTCCCGCTCTGACTCGCTGCCAGGACCCGGCTGGCCTCACGGGGCGGGTGCCCGGCCCTGCCCGCTGCTCGCGGGCTCCCTCGGCCCCGCTCCCAGCCCCGGCCCCATGGACCCCCCCAGCTCGGCGTAGGCTCCCCCCGTCTCTCCTTCCACCACTCCCACCCCCTCAGGAGAGTTCCCTCCAGCCTGTCTTCCTCGGTTCCTGCCCCACTCCTCCACCTGCTACCTTCTTCCATCCCTCCTTCCACCCCCATTCCTCTGCCTGCTGCCTTCCACCATCCCTCCTTCCTTCCACCCCTATTCCTCCACCTGCTGCCTTCCACCATCCCTCCTTCCTTCCACCCCTATTCCTCCGCCTGCTGCCTTCTTCCTTCCCTCCTTCCTTCCACCATCCTCCTCCCTTCCACCCCAATCCTCCGCCTGCTGCCTTCTTCCATCCCTCCATCCTTCTACCATCCCTCCTTCCTTCCACCCCCATTCCTCTGCCTGCTGCCTTCCACCATCCCTCCTTCCTTCCACCCCTATTCCTCCGCCTGCTGCCTTCTTCCATCCCTCCATCCTTCCACCATCCCTCCTTCCACCCCCACTCCTCTGCCTGCTGCCTTCTTCCATCCCTCCTTCCTTCCACCATCCCACCTTCCTTCCACCCCACTCCTCTGCCTGCTGCCTTCCACCATCCCTCCTTCCTTCCACCCCTATTCCTCCGCCTGCTGTCTTCTTCCTTCCCTCCTTCCTTCCACCCCCTATTCCTCCGCCTGCTGCCTTCTTCCATCCCTCCTTCCACCCCAATCCTCCACCTGCTGCCTTCTTCCATCCCTCCATCCTTCTACCATCCCTCCTTCCTTCCACCCCATTCCTCCACCTGCTGCCTTCTTCCATCCCTCCATCCTTCTACCATCCCTCCTTCCTTCCACTCCTATTCCTCCGCCTGCTGCCTTCTTCCATCCCTCCATCCTTCTACCATCCCTCCTTCCTTCCACCCCTATTCCTCCGCCTGCTGCCTTCTTCCATCCCTCCATCCTTCTACCATCCCTCCTTCCTTCCACTCCTATTCCTCCGCCTGCTGCCTTCCACCATCCCTCCATCCTTCCACCATCCCTCCTTCCTTCCACCTCTATACCTCCGCCTGCTGCCTTCCACCATCCCTCCTTCCTTCCACCCCTATTCCTCCGCCTGCTGCCTTCCACCATCCCTCCATCCTTCTACCATCCCTCCTTCCTTCCACCTCTATACCTCCGCCTGCTGCCTTCCACCATCCCTCCTTCCTTCCACCCCACTCCTCTGCCTGCTGCCTTCTTCCATCCCTCCTTCCTTCCACCATCCCTCCTTCCTTCCACCCCTATTCCTCCGCCTGCTGCCTTCTTCCATCCCTCCATCCTTCTACCATCCCTCCTTCCTTCCACCCCTATTCCTCCGCCTGCTGCCTTCTTCCATCCCTCCTTCCACCCCAAACCTCCGCCTGCTGCCTTCTTCCATCCCTCCATCCTTCCACCATCCCTCCTTCCTTCCACCCCTATTCCTCCGCCTGCTGCCTTCTTCCATCCCTCCTTCCTTCCACCCCATTCCTCCGCCTGCTGCCTTCTTCCATCCCTCCATCCTTCCACCATCCCTCCTTCCTTCAACCCCTATTCCTCCGACTGCTGCCTTCTTCCATCCCTCCATCCTTCCACCATCCCTCCTTCCTTCCACCCCTATTCCTCCGCCTGCTGCCTTCTTCCATCCCTCCTTCCTTCCACCCCATTCCTCCGCCTGCTGCCTTCTTCCATCCCTCCATCCTTCCACCATCCCTCCTTCCTTCCACCCCTATTCCTCCGACTGCTGCCTTCTTCCATCCCTCCTTCCTTCCACCCCCACTCCTCTGCCTGCTGCCTTCTTCCATCCCTCCATCCTTCCACCATCCCTCCTTCCTTCCACCCCTATTCCTCCGCCTGCTGCCTTCTTCCATCCCTCCTTCCACCCCAATCCTCCGCCTGCTGCCTTCCACCATCCCTCCATCCTTCCACCATCCCTCCTTCCTTCCACCCCTATTCCTCCGCCTGCTGCCTTCTTCCATCCCTCCTTCCTTCCACCCCATTCCTCCGCCTGCTGCCTTCTTCCATCCCTCCTTCCTTCCACCCCATTCCTCCGCCTGCTGCCTTCCACCATCCCTCCATCCTTCTACCATCCCTCCTTCCTTCCACCCCATTCCTCCGCCTGCTGCCTTCTTCCATCCCTCCATCCTTCCACCATCCCTCCTTCCTTCCACCCCACTCCTCTGCCTGCTGCCTTCTTCCATCCCTCCTTCCTTCCACTATCCCTCCTTCCTTCCACCCCAATCCT
Organism: Gopherus flavomarginatus; assembly: GCF_025201925.1. Lineage (NCBI taxonomy): Eukaryota > Metazoa > Chordata > Testudines > Testudinidae > Gopherus > Gopherus flavomarginatus. The sequence goes on from NC_066639.1 coordinate 15,904,483, forward strand.
CCGCCTGCTGCCTTCTTCCATCCCTCCATCCTTCTACCATCCCTCCTTCCTTCCACCCCATTCCTCCGCCTGCTGCCTTCTTCCATCCCTCCTTCCTTCCACCCCATTCCTCCGCCTGCTGCCTTCCACCATCCCTCCATCCTTCTACCATCCCTCCTTCCTTCCACCCCATTCCTCCGCCTGCTGCCTTCTTCCATCCCTCCATCCTTCCACCATCCCTCCTTCCTTCCACCCCACTCCTCTGCCTGCTGCCTTCTTCCATCCCTCCTTCCTTCTACCATCCCTCCTTCCTTCCACCCCAATCCTCCGCCTGCTGCCTTCTTCCATCCCTCCATCCTTCTACCATCCCTCCTTCCTTCCACCCCTATTCCTCCGCCTGCTGCCTTCTTCCATCCCTCCATCCTTCTACCATCCCTCCTTCCTTCCACCCCTATTCCTCCGCCTGCTGCCTTCTTCCATCCCTCCATCCTTCTACCATCCCTCCTTCCTTCCACCCCATTCCTCCGCCTGCTGCCTTCTTCCATCCCTCCATCCTTCTAACATCCCTCCTTCCTTCCACTCCTATTCCTCCGCCTGCTGCCTTCTTCCATCCCTCCTTCCTTCCACCCCTATTCCTCCGCCTGCTGCCTTCTTCCATCCCTCCATCCTTCTACCATCCCTCCTTCCTTCCACCCCATTCCTCCGCCTGCTGCCTTCTTCCATCCCTCCATCCTTCCACCATCCCTCCTTCCTTCCACCCCTATTCCTCCGCCTGCTGCCTTCTTCCATCCCTCCATCCTTCCACCATCCCTCCTTCCTTCCACCCCATTCCTCCGCCTGCTGCCTTCTACCATCCCTCCATCCTTCTACCATCCCTCCTTCCTTCCACTCCTATTCCTCCGCCTGCTGCCTTCTTCCATCCCTCCATCCTTCCACCATCCCTCCTTCCTTCCACCCCAATCCTCCGCCTGCTGCCTTCTTCCATCCCTCCTTCCTTCCACCCCATTCCTCCGCCTGCTGCCTTCTTCCATCCCTCCTTCCTTCCACCCCAATCCTCCGCCTGCTGCCTTCCACCATCCCTCCATCCTTCTACCATCCCTCCTTCCCTCCACTCCTATTCCTCCACCTGCTGCCTTCCACCATCCCTCCATCCTTCTACCATCCCTCCTTCCTTCCACCCCTATTCCTCCGCCTGCTGCCTTCTTCCATCCCTCCATCCTTCTACCATCCCTCCTTCCTTCCACTCCTATTCCTCCGCCTGCTGCCTTCTTCCATCCCTCCATCCTTCCACCATCCCTCCTTCCTTCCACCCCATTCCTCCGCCTGCTGCCTTCTTCCATCCCTCCATCCTTCCACCATCCCTCCTTCCTTCCACCCCATTCCTCCGCCTGCTGCCTTCTTCCATCCCTCCATCCTTCTACCATCCCTCCTTCCTTCCACTCCTATTCCTCCGCCTGCTGCCTTCTTCCATCCCTCCATCCTTCCACCATCCCTCCTTCCTTCCACCCCATTCCTCCGCCTGCTGCCTTCTTCCAACCCTCCATCCTTCTACCATCCCTCCTTCCTTCCACTCCTATTCCTCCGCCTGCTGCCTTCTACCATCCCTCCATCCACCCCTATTCCTCCACCTGCTACCTTCTTCCATCCCTCCATCCTTCCACTATCCCTCCTTCCTTCCACCCCTATTCCTCCGCCTGCTGCCTTCCACCATCCCTCCTTCCTTCCACTCCTATTCCTCCGCCTGCTGCCTTCTTCCATCCCTCCATCCTTCCACCCCTATTCCTCCACCTGCCGCCTTCTTCCATCCCTCCATCCTTCCACCATCCCTCCTTCCACCCCCACTCCTCTGCCTGCTGCCTTCTTCCATCCCTCCTTCCTTCCACCATCCCACCTTCCTTCCACCCCATTCCTCTGCCTGCTGCCTTCTTCCATCCCTCCATCCTTCCACCATCCCTCCTTCCTTCCACCCCTATTCCTCCGACTGCTGCCTTCTTCCATCCCTCCTTCCTTCCACCCCCACTCCTCTGCCTGCTGCCTTCTTCCATCCCTCCATCCTTCCACCATCCCTCCTTCCTTCCACCCCTATTCCTCCGCCTGCTGCCTTCTTCCATCCCTCCTTCCACCCCAATCCTCCGCCTGCTGCCTTCCACCATCCCTCCATCCTTCCACCATCCCTCCTTCCTTCCACCCCTATTCCTCCGCCTGCTGCCTTCTTCCATCCCTCCTTCCTTCCACCCCATTCCTCCGCCTGCTGCCTTCTTCCATCCCTCCATCCTTCTACCATCCCTCCTTCCTTCCACCCCAATCCTCCGCCTGCTGCCTTCTTCCATCCCTCCATCCTTCCACCATCCCTCCTTCCTTCCACCCCACTCCTCTGCCTGCTGCCTTCTTCCATCCCTCCTTCCTTCTACCATCCCTCCTTCCTTCCACTCCTATTCCTCCGCCTGCTGCCTTCCACCATCCCTCCATCCTTCCACCATCCCTCCTTCCTTCCACCCCTATTCCTCCGCCTGCTGCCTTCTTCCATCCCTCCTTCCACCCCAATCCTCCGCCTGCTGCCTTCTTCCATCCCTCCATCCTTCTACCATCCCTCCTTCCTTCCACCCCTATTCCTCCGCCTGCTGCCTTCTTCTATCCCTCCTTCCTTCCACCCCATTCCTCCGCCTGCTGCCTTCTTCCATCCCTCCTTCCTTCCACCCCATTCCTCCGCCTGCTGCCTTCCACCATCCCTCCATCCTTCTACCATCCCTCCTTCCTTCCACCCCATTCCTCCGCCTGCTGCCTTCTTCCATCCCTCCATCCTTCCACCATCCCTCCTTCCTTCCACCCCACTCCTCTGCCTGCTGCCTTCTTCCATCCCTCCTTCCTTCTACCATCCCTCCTTCCTTCCACCCCAATCCTCCGCCTGCTGCCTTCTTCCATCCCTCCATCCTTCTACCATCCCTCCTTCCTTCCACCCCTATTCCTCCGCCTGCTGCCTTCTTCCATCCCTCCATCCTTCTACCATCCCTCCTTCCTTCCACTCCTATTCCTCCGCCTGCTGCCTTCTTCCATCCCTCCTTCCTTCCACCCCTATTCCTCCGCCTGCTGCCTTCTTCCATCCCTCCATCCTTCTACCATCCCTCCTTCCTTCCACCCCATTCCTCCGCCTGCTGCCTTCTTCCATCCCTCCATCCTTCCACCATCCCTCCTTCCTTCCACCCCTATTCCTCCGCCTGCTGCCTTCTTCCATCCCTCCATCCTTCCACCATCCCTCCTTCCTTCCACCCCATTCCTCCGCCTGCTGCCTTCTACCATCCCTCCATCCTTCTACCATCCCTCCTTCCTTCCACTCCTATTCCTCCGCCTGCTGCCTTCTTCCATCCCTCCATCCTTCCACCATCCCTCCTTCCTTCCACCCCATTCCTCCGCCTGCTGCCTTCTTCCATCCCTCCTTCCTTCCACCCCAATCCTCCGCCTGCTGCCTTCTTCCATCCCTCCATCCTTCCACCATCCCTCCTTCCTTCCACTCCTATTCCTCCGCCTGCTGCCTTCTTCCATCCCTCCTTCCTTCCACCATCCTCCTTCCTTCCACCCCATTCCTCCACCTGCTGCCTTCTTCCATCCCTCCATCCTTCTACCATCCCTCCTTCCTTCCACTCCTATTCCTCCGCCTGCTGCCTTCTACCATCCCTCCATCCACCCCTATTCCTCCACCTGCTACCTTCTTCCATCCCTCCATCCTTCCACTATCCCTCCTTCCTTCCACCCCATTCCTCCGCCTGCTGCCTTCTTCCATCCCTCCATCCTTCCACCATCCCTCCTTCCTTCCACCCCATTCCTCCGCCTGCTGCCTTCTTCCATCCCTCCATCCTTCTACCATCCCTCCTTCCTTCCACTCCTATTCCTCCGCCTGCTGCCTTCTTCCATCCCTCCTTCCTTCCACCATCCTCCTCCCTTCCACCCCAATCCTCCGCCTGCTGCCTTCTTCCATCCCTCCATCCTTCTACCATCCCTCCTTCCTTCCACCTCTATACCTCCGCCTGCTGCCTTCTTCCATCCCTCCATCCTTCTACCATCCCTCCTTCCTTCCACTCCTATTCCTCCGCCTGCGGCCTTCTTCCTTCCCTCCTTCCTTCCACCATCCCTCCTTCCTTCCACTCCTATTCCTCCGCCTGCTGCCTTCTTCCATCCCTCCATCCTTCTACCATCCCTCCTTCCTTCCACCCCATTCCTCCACCTGCTGCCTTCCACCATCCCTCCATCCTTCTACCATCCCTCCTTCCTTCCACCCCTATTCCTCCGCCTGCTGCCTTCTTCCATCCCTCCTTCCTTCCACCATCCCTCCTTCCTTCCACCCCAATCCTCCGCCTGCTGCCTTCTTCCATCCCTCCATCCTTCTACCATCCCTCCTTCCTTCCACCCCAATCCTCCGCCTGCTGCCTTCTTCCATCCCTCCATCCTTCTACCATCCCTCCTTCCTTCCACTCCTATTCCTCCGCCTGCTGCCTTCTTCCATCCCTCCATCCTTCTACCATCCCTCCTTCCTTCCACCCCTATTCCTCCGCCTGCTGCCTTCCACCATCCCTCCATCCTTCCACCCCTATTCCTCCACCTGCTGCCTTCTTCCATCCCTCCATCCTTCTACCATCCCTCCTTCCTTCCACCCCATTCCTCCGCCTGCTGCCTTCCACCATCCCTCCATCCTTCTACCATCCCTCCTTCCTTCCACCCCTATTCCTCCACCTGCTGCCTTCTTCCATCCCTCCATCCTTCCACCATCCCTCCTTCCTTCCACCCCTATTCCTCCACCTGCTGCCTTCTTCCATCCCTCCATCCTTCTACCATCCCTCCTTCCTTCCACCCCTATTCCTCCGCCTGCTGCCTTCTTCCATCCCTCCTTCCTTCCACCCCATTCCTCCGCCTGCTGCCTTCTTCCATCCCTCCATCCTTCCACCATCCCTCCTTCCTTCCACCCCAATCCTCCACCTGCTGCCTTCCACCATCCCTCCATCCTTCTACCATCCCTCCTTCCTTCCACCTCTATACCTCCGCCTGCTGCCTTCTTCCATCCCTCCATCCTTCTACCATCCCTCCTTCCTTCCACCCCATTCCTCCGCCTGCTGCCTTCTTCCATCCCTCCTTCCTTCCACCCCTATTCCTCCGCCTGCTGCCTTCTTCCATCCCTCCATCCTTCTACCATCCCTCCTTCCTTCCACCCCATTCCTCCGCCTGCTGCCTTCTTCCATCCCTCCATCCTTCCACCATCCCTCCTTCCTTCCACCCCTATTCCTCCGCCTGCTGCCTTCTTCCATCCCTCCATCCTTCCACCATCCCTCCTTCCTTCCACCCCATTCCTCCGCCTGCTGCCTTCCACCATCCCTCCTTCCTTCCACCCCAATCCTCCGCCTGCTGCCTTCTTCCATCCCTCCATCCTTCCACCATCCCTCCTTCCACCCCCACTCCTCTGCCTGCTGCCTTCTTCCATCCCTCCATCCTTCCACCCCCACTCCTCTGCCTGCTGCCTTCCACCATCCCTGCATCCTTCCACCATCCCTCCTTCCTTCCACCTCTATACCTCCGCCTGCTGCCTTCCACCATCCCTCCTTCCTTCCACCCCAATCCTCCGCCTGCTGCCTTCTTCCATCCCTCCTTCCTTCCACCATCCCTCCTTCCTTCACCCCACTCCTCGGCCTGCTGCCTTCTTCCATCCCTCCATCCTTCCACCATCCCTCCTTCCTTCCACCCCATTCCTCCGCCTGCTGCCTTCTTCCATCCCTCCTTCCTTCCACCCCAATCCTCCGCCTGCTGCCTTCTTCCATCCCTCCATCCTTCCACCATCCCTCCTTCCTTCCACTCCTATTCCTCCGCCTGCTGCCTTCTTCCATCCCTCCATCCTTCCACCATCCCTCCTTCCTTCCACCCCATTCCTCCACCTGCTGCCTTCTTCCATCCCTCCATCCTTCTACCATCCCTCCTTCCTTCCACTCCTATTCCTCCGCCTGCTGCCTTCTACCATCCCTCCATCCACCCCATTCCTCCACCTGCTACCTTCTTCCATCCCTCCATCCTTCCACTATCCCTCCTTCCTTCCACCCCATTCCTCCGCCTGCTGCCTTCTTCCATCCCTCCATCCTTCCACCATCCCTCTTTCCTTCCACCCCATTCCTCCGCCTGCTGCCTTCTTCCATCCCTCCATCCTTCTACCATCCCTCCTTCCTTCCACTCCTATTCCTCCGCCTGCTGCCTTCTTCCATCCCTCCTTCCTTCCACCATCCTCCTCCCTTCCACCCCAATCCTCCGCCTGCTGCCTTCTTCCATCCCTCCATCCTTCTACCATCCCTCCTTCCTTCCACCTCTATACCTCCGCCTGCTGCCTTCTTCCATCCCTCCATCCTTCTACCATCCCTCCTTCCTTCCACTCCTATTCCTCCGCCTGCTGCCTTCTTCCTTCCCTCCTTCCTTCCACCATCCCTCCTTCCTTCCACTCCTATTCCTCCGCCTGCTGCCTTCTTCCATCCCTCCATCCTTCTACCATCCCTCCTTCCTTCCACCCCATTCCTCCACCTGCTGCCTTCCACCATCCCTCCATCCTTCTACCATCCCTCCTTCCTTCCACCCCTATTCCTCCGCCTGCTGCCTTCTTCCATCCCTCCTTCCTTCCACCCCAATCCTCGGCCTGCTGCCTTCTTCCATCCCTCCATCCTTCTACCATCCCTCCTTCCTTCCACCCCAATCCTCCGCCTGCTGCCTTCTTCCATCCCTCCTTCCTTCTACCATCCCTCCTTCCTTCCACTCCTATTCCTCCGCCTGCTGCCTTCCACCATCCCTCCATCCTTCCACCATCCCTCCTTCCTTCCACCCCTATTCCTCCGCCTGCTGCCTTCTTCCATCCCTCCTTCCACCCCAATCCTCCGCCTGCTGCCTTCTTCCATCCCTCCATCCTTCTACCATCCCTCCTTCCTTCCACCCCTATTCCTCCGCCTGCTGCCTTCTTCCATCCCTCCTTCCTTCCACCCCATTCCTCCGCCTGCTGCCTTCTTCCATCCCTCCTTCCTTCCACCCCATTCCTCCGCCTGCTGCCTTCCACCATCCCTCCATCCTTCTACCATCCCTCCTTCCTTCCACCCCATTCCTCCGCCTGCTGCCTTCTTCCATCCCTCCATCCTTCCACCATCCCTCCTTCCTTCCACCCCACTCCTCTGCCTGCTGCCTTCTTCCATCCCTCCTTCCTTCTACCATCTCCCCTTCCTTCCACCCCAATCCTCCGCCTGCTGCCTTCTTCCATCCCTCCATCCTTCTACCATCCCTCCTTCCTTCCACCCCTATTCCTCCGCCTGCTGCCTTCTTCCATCCCTCCATCCTTCTACCATCCCTCCTTCCTTCCACTCCTATTCCTCCGCCTGCTGCCTTCTTCCATCCCTCCTTCCTTCCACCCCTATTCCTCCGCCTGCTGCCTTCTTCCATCCCTCCATCCTTCTACCATCCCTCCTTCCTTCCACCCCATTCCTCCGCCTGCTGCCTTCTTCCATCCCTCCATCCTTCCACCATCCCTCCTTCCTTCCACCCCTATTCCTCCGCCTGCTGCCTTCTTCCATCCCTCCATCCTTCCACCATCCCTCCTTCCTTCCACCCCATTCCTCCGCCTGCTGCCTTTTACCATCCCTCCATCCTTCTACCATCCCTCCTTCCTTCCACTCCTATTCCTCCGCCTGCTGCCTTCTTCCATCCCTCCATCCTTCCACCATCCCTCCTTCCTTCCACCCCATTCCTCCGCCTGCTGCCTTCTTCCATCCCTCCTTCCTTCCACCCCAATCCTCCGCCTGCTGCCTTCTTCCATCCCTCCATCCTTCCACCATCCCTCCTTCCTTCCACTCCTATTCCTCCGCCTGCTGCCTTCTTCCATCCCTCCATCCTTCCACCATCCCTCCTTCCTTCCACCCCATTCCTCCACCTGCTGCCTTCTTCCATCCCTCCATCCTTCTACCATCCCTCCTTCCTTCCACTCCTATTCCTCCGCCTGCTGCCTTCTACCATCCCTCCATCCACCCCTATTCCTCCACCTGCTACCTTCTTCCATCCCTCCATCCTTCCACTATCCCTCCTTCCTTCCACCCCATTCCTCCGCCTGCTGCCTTCTTCCATCCCTCCATCCTTCCACCATCCCTCCTTCCTTCCACCCCATTCCTCCGCCTGCTGCCTTCTTCCATCCCTCCATCCTTCTACCATCCCTCCTTCCTTCCACTCCTATTCCTCCGCCTGCTGCCTTCTTCCATCCCTCCTTCCTTCCACCATCCTCCTCCCTTCCACCCCAATCCTCCGCCTGCTGCCTTCTTCCATCCCTCCATCCTTCTACCATCCCTCCTTCCTTCCACCTCTATACCTCCGCCTGCTGCCTTCTTCCATCCCTCCATCCTTCTACCATCCCTCCTTCCTTCCACTCCTATTCCTCCGCCTGCTGCCTTCTTCCTTCCCTCCTTCCTTCCACCATCCCTCCTTCCTTCCACTCCTATTCCTCCGCCTGCTGCCTTCTTCCATCCCTCCATCCTTCTACCATCCCTCCTTCCTTCCACCCCATTCCTCCACCTGCTGCCTTCCACCATCCCTCCATCCTTCTACCATCCCTCCTTCCTTCCACCCCTATTCCTCCGCCTGCTGCCTTCTTCCATCCCTCCTTCCTTCCACCATCCCTCCTTCCTTCCACCCCAATCCTCCGCCTGCTGCCTTCTTCCATCCCTCCATCCTTCTACCATCCCTCCTTCCTTCCACCCCAATCCTCCGCCTGCTGCCTTCTTCCATCCCTCCATCCTTCTACCATCCCTCCTTCCTTCCACTCCTATTCCTCCGCCTGCTGCCTCCTTCCATCCCTCCATCCTTCTACCATCCCTCCTTCCTTCCACCCCTATTCCTCCGCCTGCTGCCTTCCACCATCCCTCCATCCTTCCACCCCTATTCCTCCACCTGCTGCCTTCTTCCATCCCTCCATCCTTCTACCATCCCTCCTTCCTTCCACCCCATTCCTCCGCCTGCTGCCTTCCACCATCCCTCCATCCTTCTACCATCCCTCCTTCCTTCCACCCCTATTCCTCCACCTGCTGCCTTCTTCCATCCCTCCATCCTTCCACCATCCCTCCTTCCTTACACCCCTATTCCTCCACCTGCTGCCTTCTTCCATCCCTCCATCCTTCTACCATCCCTCCTTCCTTCCACCCCTATTCCTCCGCCTGCTGCCTTCTTCCATCCCTCCTTCCTTCCACCCCATTCCTCCGCCTGCTGCCTTCTTCCATCCCTCCATCCTTCCACCATCCCTCCTTCCTTCCACCCCAATCCTCCACCTGCTGCCTTCCACCATCCCTCCATCCTTCTACCATCCCTCCTTCCTTCCACTCCTATTCCTCCGCCTGCTGCCTTCCACCATCCCTCCATCCTTCTACCATCCCTCCTTCCTTCCACCTCTATACCTCCGCCTGCTGCCTTCTTCCATCCCTCCATCCTTCTACCATCCCTCCTTCCTTCCACCCCTATTCCTCCGCCTGCTGCCTTCTTCCATCCCTCCTTCCTTCCACCCCTATTCCTCCGCCTGCTGCCTTCTTCCATCCCTCCATCCTTCTACCATCCCTCCTTCCTTCCACCCCATTCCTCCGCCTGCTGCCTTCTTCCATCCCTCCATCCTTCCACCATCCCTCCTTCCTTCCACCCCTATTCCTCCGCCTGCTGCCTTCTTCCATCCCTCCATCCTTCCACCATCCCTCCTTCCTTCCACCCCATTCCTCCGCCTGCTGCCTTCCACCATCCCTCCTTCCTTCCACCCCAATCCTCGGCCTGCTGCCTTCTTCCATCCCTCCATCCTTCCACCATCCCTCCTTCCACCCCCACTCCTCTGCCTGCTGCCTTCTTCCATCCCTCCATCCTTCCACCCCCACTCCTCTGCCTGCTGCCTTCCACCATCCCTGCATCCTTCCACCATCCCTCCTTCCTTCCACCTCTATACCTCCGCCTGCTGCCTTCCACCATCCCTCCTTCCTTCCACCCCAATCCTCCGCCTGCTGCCTTCTTCCATCCCTCCTTCCTTCCACCATCCCTCCTTCCTTCACCCCACTCCTCGGCCTGCTGCCTTCTTCCATCCCTCCATCCTTCCACCATCCCTCCTTCCTTCCACCCCATTCCTCCGCCTGCTGCCTTCTTCCATCCCTCCTTCCTTCCACCCCAATCCTCCGCCTGCTGCCTTCTTCCATCCCTCCATCCTTCCACCATCCCTCCTTCCTTCCACTCCTATTCCTCCGCCTGCTGCCTTCTTCCATCCCTCCATCCTTCCACCATCCCTCCTTCCTTCCACCCCATTCCTCCACCTGCTGCCTTCTTCCATCCCTCCATCCTTCTACCATCCCTCCTTCCTTCCACTCCTATTCCTCCGCCTGCTGCCTTCTACCATCCCTCCATCCACCCCATTCCTCCACCTGCTACCTTCTTCCATCCCTCCATCCTTCCACTATCCCTCCTTCCTTCCACCCCATTCCTCCGCCTGCTGCCTTCTTCCATCCCTCCATCCTTCCACCATCCCTCCTTCCTTCCACCCCATTCCTCCGCCTGCTGCCTTCTTCCATCCCTCCATCCTTCTACCATCCCTCCTTCCTTCCACTCCTATTCCTCCGCCTGCTGCCTTCTTCCATCCCTCCTTCCTTCCACCATCCTCCTCCCTTCCACCCCAATCCTCCGCCTGCTGCCTTCTTCCATCCCTCCATCCTTCTACCATCCCTCCTTCCTTCCACCTCTATACCTCCGCCTGCTGCCTTCTTCCATCCCTCCATCCTTCTACCATCCCTCCTTCCTTCCACTCCTATTCCTCCGCCTGCTGCCTTCTTCCTTCCCTCCTTCCTTCCACCATCCCTCCTTCCTTCCACTCCTATTCCTCCGCCTGCTGCCTTCTTCCATCCCTCCATCCTTCTACCATCCCTCCTTCCTTCCACCCCATTCCTCCACCTGCTGCCTTCCACCATCCCTCCATCCTTCTACCATCCCTCCTTCCTTCCACCCCTATTCCTCCGCCTGCTGCCTTCTTCCATCCCTCCTTCCTTCCACCATCCCTCCTTCCTTCCACCCCAATCCTCGGCCTGCTGCCTTCTTCCATCCCTCCATCCTTCTACCATCCCTCCTTCCTTCCACCCCAATCCTCCGCCTGCTGCCTTCTTCCATCCCTCCATCCTTCTACCATCCCTCTTTCCTTCCACTCCTATTCCTCCGCCTGCTGCCTCCTTCCATCCCTCCATCCTTCTACCATCCCTCCTTCCTTCCACCCCTATTCCTCCGCCTGCTGCCTTCCACCATCCCTCCATCCTTCCACCCCTATTCCTCCACCTGCTGCCTTCTTCCATCCCTCCATCCTTCTACCATCCCTCCTTCCTTCCACCCCATTCCTCCGCCTGCTGCCTTCCACCATCCCTCCATCCTTCTACCATCCCTCCTTCCTTCCACCCCTATTCCTCCACCTGCTGCCTTCTTCCATCCCTCCATCCTTCCACCATCCCTCCTTCCTTACACCCCTATTCCTCCACCTGCTGCCTTCTTCCATCCCTCCATCCTTCTACCATCCCTCCTTCCTTCCACCCCTATTCCTCCGCCTGCTGCCTTCTTCCATCCCTCCTTCCTTCCACCCCATTCCTCCGCCTGCTGCCTTCTTCCATCCCTCCATCCTTCCACCATCCCTCCTTCCTTCCACCCCAATCCTCCACCTGCTGCCTTCCACCATCCCTCCATCCTTCTACCATCCCTCCTTCCTTCCACTCCTATTCCTCCGCCTGCTGCCTTCCACCATCCCTCCATCCTTCTACCATCCCTCCTTCCTTCCACCTCTATACCTCCGCCTGCTGCCTTCTTCCATCCCTCCATCCTTCTACCATCCCTCCTTCCTTCCACCCCTATTCCTCCGCCTGCTGCCTTCTTCCATCCCTCCATCCTTCTACCATCCCTCCTTCCTTCCACCCCATTCCTCCGCCTGCTGCCTTCTTCCATCCCTCCATCCTTCCACCATCCCTCCTTCCTTCCACCCCTATTCCTCCGCCTGCTGCCTTCTTCCATCCCTCCATCCTTCTACCATCCCTCCTTCCTTCCACCCCTATTCCTCCGCCTGCTGCCTTCCACCATCCCTCCATCCTTCTACCATCCCTCCTTCCACCCCCACTCCTCTGCCTGCTGCCTTCTTCCATCCCTCCATCCTTCTACCATCCCTCCTTCCTTCCACCGCTATTCCTCCACCTGCTGCCTTCTTCCATCCCTCCTTCCTTCCACCCCTATTCCTCTGCCTGCTGCCTTCTTCCATCCCTCCATCCTTCCACCCCTATTCCTCCGCCTGCTGCCTTCTTCCATCCCTCCATCCTTCTACCATCCCTCCTTCCTTCCACCCCTATTCCTCCGCCTGCTGCCTTCTTCCATCCCTCCATCCTTCTACCATCCCTCCTTCCTTCCACCCCTATTCCTCCGCCTGCTGCCTTCTTCCATCCCTCCATCCTTCTACCATCCCTCCTTCCTTCCACCCCTATTCCTCCGCCTGCTGCCTTCTTCCATCCCTCCATCCTTCTACCATCCCTCCTTCCTTCCACCCCTATTCCTCTGCCTGCTGCCTTCTTCCATCCCTCCTTCCTTCTACCATCCCTCCTTCCTTCCACCATCCCTCCTTCCTTCCACCCCTATTCCTCTGCCTGCTGCCTTCTTCCATCCCTCCATCCTTCCACCCCTATTCCTCTGCCTGCTGCCTTCTTCCATCCCTCCTTCCTTCTACCATCCCTCCTTCCTTCCACCATCCCTCCTTCCTTCCACCCCACTCCTCTGCCTGCTGCCTTCTTCCATCCCTCCTTCCTTCCACCATCCCTCCTTCCTTCCACCCCTATTCCTCCACCTGCTGCCTTCTTCCTTCCCTCCTTCCACCCCAATCCTCCGCCTGCTGCCTTCCACCATCCCTCCTTCCACCCCCACTCCTCTGCCTGCTGCCTTCTTCCATCCCTCCATCCTTCCACCCCCTATTCCTCCACACGTGGCCTTCCTCCATCCCTTCTTCCTCCCCCCTCCATTCCTCTCCTGGCCGCCTTCCCCCATCCCGTCTTCCTTCCACCCCCTCCGCTCCCCGCCTGCGGTCCCCACCCTTCCCCCCCTCTCTTCCTCCGCCCGGCGCCTGACTCCATCCCTCCTTCCTGCCTCTTCCACCGCGCTCCGCTCGCCGCCTGCCCCCATCCCGTCTTCCTCCCGCACCCCCCCTCCGCCACCCCGCGCCTTGCACCCCCCCCCGCCCTCCGCCCGCCGCCTGCCCCCAACCCTCCATCTCCCCCCCCCCGCAGCCTGCGCCTCGGGGGAAGCAGGCATCCGCGCACCGGTGGGGAGGGGGGGGCACGGAGCCTGCGTGCGGCGGCGGAGGAGGAGGAGGAGAGGGGGCAATTGAAGGCCAGGGGGGGCAATTAATTCCCCGGCCCCCCGGAATATCTGATGTGCTGCAGATCCGCCCCGAGCAGCGGCTCCCTCCTCCCCAGCTATGGATTGTCTCTGCATAGTCACCACCAAGGTAGGGGGGCTGGGGGGGGGCAGAGGGTCTCCATGGGGCTGGGGGGGGGGTGAGGGTCTCCATGCTGCTGTGGGGGCGGGGGTTGCTCGGAGTATCCATGGTGATGTGGGGGTGTCTCTGGGTTGCTGGGGGCCTGAGGGTCTCCATGGTGCTGTGGTGGGGGAGGCTGAGGGTCGCTGTGGTGCTGGGGAGGGGGGGGCTGAGGGTCTCCATGGTGCTCTGGCGGGGGGGGTGCTCGGGGTCTCCATGGTGGACGTGGGGCAGAGGGTCTCCATGCTGATCTGGGGTGTCTCTGGGGTGCTGGGGGGGGCTGAGGGTCTCCATGGTGATGTGGGGGGTCTCTGGGTGGTGTTCGGGGTCTCTGTGGTGATGGGGGGGGCTGAGGGTCTCCATGGTGCTCTGGCACGGGGGGTGCTCGGGGTCTCCATGGTGGACGTGGGGCAGAGGGTCTCCATGCTGATCTGGGGTGTCTCTGGGGTGCTGGGGGGGGCTGAGGGTCTCCATAGTGATGTGGGGGGGGGGTCTCTGGGTGGTGTTCGGGGTCTCCGTGGTGATGGGGAGGGCTGAGGGTCTCCATGGTGCTCTGGCAGGGGGGGTGCTCGGGGTCTCCATGGTGGACGTGGGGCAGAGGGTCTCCATGCTGATCTGGGGTGTCTCTGGGGTGCTGGGGGGGCTGAGGGTCTCCATGGTGATGTGGGGGGGGTCTCTGGGTGGTGTTCGGGGTCTCCGTGGTGATGGGGAGGGCTGAGGGTCTCCATGGTGCTCTGGCAGGGGGGGTGCTCGGGGTCTCCATGGTGGACGTGGGGCAGAGGGTCTCCATGCTGATCTGGGGTGTCTCTGGGGTGCTGGGGGGGCTGAGGGTCTCCATAGTGATGTGGGGGGGGTCTCTGGGTGGTGTTCGGGGTCTCCGTGGTGATGGGGAGGGCTGAGGGTCTCCATGGTGCTCTGGCAGGGGGGGTGCTTGGGGTCTCCATGGTGGACGTGGGGCAGAGGGTCTCCATGCTGATCTGGGGTGTCTCTGGGGTGCTGGGGGGGGCTGAGGGTCTCCATGGTGATGTGGGGGGGTCTCTGGGTGGTGTTCGGGGTCTCCGTGGTGATGGGGAGGGCTGAGGGTCTCCATGGTGCTCTGGCAGGGGGGGTGCTCGGGGTCTCCATGGTGCTGTGGTGGACGGGGGGCAGAGGGTCTCCATGCTGATCTGGGGTGTCTCTGGGGTGCTGGGGGGGGGCTGAGGGTCTCCACGGTGCTGTGGGGGAGGGAGGAGGAGGGGTCTCCATGGTGATGTGTGGGGGGGAGTCTCTGAGATGCTGGGGGGTGCTCGGGTCTCCATGGTGCTCTGGGGGGTGTTTGGGGTCTCCATGGTGCTCTGGTGGGGGGAGCTCAGCATCTCCATGGTGCTCTGGGGGTTTCTCTGGGGTGCTGGGGCTGGGGGCTGAGGGTCTCCATGGTGCTCGGGGGGGGTTGATGGGATCCTCCATGATACTGGGTGGGGGGGATCTCCGTGATGCTGTGTGGGAGTGCTAGGGGGTCTCCATGGTGATGGGGTGGGACTCGGGGTCTCCATGATATTGATGTGCGGGGGGGCAGGGAGAGGGGGCGGGGGAGGGTTGGTCTCTATGGTGCTGGGCATCCTGAGGGCTGGGGAGGCCTGGGGGCTCTCTATGGGGCTGGAGGCCTCCATGATGCTGGAGGGGGCTCAGAGTCTCCATGATATTGGCATGGGGGGAGTATCTATGGGGCTGGGGAGGCCTGAGTGCTCTCTATGGGGCTGGGGGCTCTCTATGGGACTGTGAGGGAGTGCAGGGGGACTCTATGGGGCTGGGAGGTCCTGGGGGCTCTCTATGGGGCTGGGAGGTCCTAGGGGCTCTCTATGGGGCTGGGGGCTCTCTATGGGGCTGTGAGGGAGTGCAGGGGGACTCTATGGGGCTGGGAGGTCCTGGGGGCTCTCTGTGGGGCTGGGAGCTCTCTATGGGGCTGTGAGGGAGTGCAGGGGGACTCTCTATGGGGCTGGCAGTCTGAATAGCGCTGTGAGGGGGTTCCTGTAGGCTCACTGTGGGGGAGGCTGGGGGTGCTCCCTGGGGCAGTGGGAGGGTTTGGGCGGCTCTGGGGGGGGGGCTCCTGGAGGGGCTCTGTTGCTTGGGGTGGCTGAGGTCTTTCTGTGGGGCTTGTGGGGGGATCTCTGTGATGTCAGGAGTGGGTCTGGAGGTCTCCACCATGCTGGGGCTCTGGGTGGGTAGGTTGGGGGGCTGAGGCTGTCTATGGGGCTGTGGGAGGCTGGGGGCTCTCTATGGGGTGGAGGGGTTCTGGGGGGTCTCTATGGGGCTGTGGGGGGAGGCTGGGGGTCTCCATTGTGCTGCCTGCTGCCTAGCCAGTGCTCCCACACTCACTCCTTCCCTGTGTGCTGCCCCTGCTGGCTGGAGGTCGAGTGGGCCTGGTGTGTGTGTGTGTGTGTGTGTGTGCACGCATGCATCACACTCCCTGCCCCCAGTTTGGGGGCACCTGGGGTACTCGCTCTGCCAAATGCCCCACCTCCTCCAGGGCGTGGAAAGGGGGGGCCAGGGCTCTCAGCTACCCCCCCAGCATGTTGGCACCCCTGGCTGTGTGTGTGTGTGCGTATGTGTGTGAAATTGTGCTGTCTGCATGCAATGTACGTGTGGGGCGGGGTGCTGTGTGTGTCTGCATTGTGTGTGTACTTAGGGTGTGTGCGTAATTGTGTGTTCACATTGTGTGAATTTGTGTGTGTGTTCTGTGAGTGTCTGTGACTATTTTTGGGTTCAGTGTGTGTGTGTGTGTGTGTGTGTGTACTTGTGTTCAAATGCGGCTGTGGCTATTTTTTGTGTTCAGCGTGTGTGTGTGTGTACTTGTGTTCATGTGCGGCTGTGGCTATTTCTGTGTGCGAGGTGAGTGCGCACGCTGCATGCGGTGTGCGGTTGCGAGTGTGTGGGAATGTGGGTCTGTGCACGTGTTGTGAGATGTGTGTATACACGTGTGTGAGTGACCTTGCTGCCCCCTGCTGGTGAGTGTGTGTGTGTTTGTGTGTGTGTGCGTGCGAAGACAGCTGGCCAGCGGCAACAGAGACAGCTGATGGGTTAGGAGGCGTAGCGGGGGCTAGTCTCAGCTCCTGGTTAGGGGTCCCTGGGGGCCTGCCGGGACCTTGCCCCGGGCGGGTGTTTCACTCCTGGCTGGCAGATGGTGAGTGGGGGCGTGGAGGGAGGCGGGGTGTGACCCGAGGTGGGAGCCGTGTGTGTTGGGTGCCCTGGGCCTGTGTCGTAGGCTAGCAGGCACGTCAGTCGGAAGGGGTGGTAACGACGGTGCAGGGGGCTGCATGTACGTGTGTGGTTGGGTGGCGGCCTCAGTGGCGTTGTGTGTGCGTGCGGCTGTGTGTATCCGTGTATGTGTGTGGTGGCTGTGAGTGTGTGTGAACGGCTGTATGGACAGCTGCGGCTGTGTGTGTGTGTATGGCTGCATGGACGGCTGTGGCTGTGTGCGCAGCTGTGTGTGTGGATGGCTGTGACCGTGTATTTCAATGGCTATCTGTGTGTGTGTGGATGGTTGTGGCTGTGTGCGCGGCTGTGTGTGTGGATGGCTGTGACTGTATATCTGTGTGTGTGTGGACGGCTGTGGCAGACTGTGCAGGTGGCTGTGTGTGTGTGCGGCTGTGTGTGTGGACGGCTGTGACTGTGTATTTCAATGGCTATCTCTGTGTGTGTGGATGGCTGTGGCAGAGTGTGCAGATGGCTGTGTGTGCAGATGGCTGTGGCTGTGTGTGTGTGCGGCTGTGTGTGTGTGGATGGCTGTGACTGTGTATTTCAATGGTTATCTGTGTGTGTGTGGACGGCTGTGACTGTGTATTTCAATGGCTATCTCTGTGTGTGTGGATGGCTGTGGCAGAGTGTGCAGATGGCTGTGTGTGCAGATGGCTGTGGCTGTGTGTGTGTGCGGCTGTGTGTGTGTGGATGGCTGTGACTGTGTATTTCAATGGTTATCTGTGTGTGTGTGGACGGCTGTGACTGTGTATTTCAATGGCTATCTGTGTGTGTGTGGACGGCTGTGGCAGACTGTGCAGGTGGCTGTGTGTGTGTGCGGCTGTGTGTGTGGACGGCTGTGACTGTGTATTTCAATGGCTATCTCTGTGTGTGTGGATGGCTGTGGCAGAGTGTGCAGATGGCTGTGTGTGCAGATGGCTATGGCTGTGTGTGTGGACGGCTGTGTGGATGGCTGTGGATGTGAACGGCTGTATGGACAGCTATGGCAGTGTGTGTGAATGGCTGGCTGTGGCTGTGTGTGGATGCTTGTATGAAAGGCTGTGGCTGTGTGTGTGGATGCCTGTGTTGTGGACAGCTGTATGGACGGCTGCAGCTGTGTGTGCAGATGCCTATATGTGTGGATGGCTGTGCCTGTGTGTGTGGTTGGCTGTGTATTTCAATGGCTGCGGCGGTGTATGTGAACGGCCGTGGCTGTGTGTGGGTCTGTGTGTGTGGATGGCTGTGGCTGTGTTTGTGAACAGCTGCATGGACAGCTGTAGCTGTGTGTGTGGATGGCTGTGACTGTGTATTTCAATGGCTGTGGCTGTGTGTGCAGATGGCTGTGACTGTGTGTGCGGCTGTGTGTGCGGACGGCTGTGGCTGTGTGTGCAGCTGTGTGTGTGGATGGCTGTGGCTGTGTGTGCGTCTGTGTGTGTATGGCTGTGCCTGTGTGTGGATGGCTCTGTGTGTGTGTGTGCGGCTGTGTGTGTAGCTGGTTGTGGCTGTATGTGAGGCTGTGTGTGCAGATGATTGTGGATGGGTGTGAGGCTGTGCGTGCGGACGGCTGTGGCTGTGTGTGTGACTGTGTGCATGGATGGCTGCGGTTGTGTGTGCGGCTGTATGTGTGGACGGCTGTGGCTGTGTGCAGCTGTGTGTGCGGACGGCTGTGGCTGTGTGTGGACGGCTGTGGCTGTGTGTGCGGATGGTTGTGGGTGTGTGTGCAGCTGCGTGTGTGGCTGGCTGTGCCTGTGTGTGGCTGTATGTGAGGCTATGTGTGCGAACGGCTGTGGCTGTGTGTGCAACTGCGTGTGTGGCTGGCTGTGTCTGTTTGTGGGCTGTGTGTGTGGACGGCTGTGGCTGTGTGTGTGGACAGCTGTGGCTGTGTGTGCAGCTGTGTGTGGATGGCTCTGTGTGTGTGTGGTTGTGTCTGTGTGCGGACGGCTGTGGCTGTTTGTGTGTATGGCTGTGGCTGTATGTGGGCTATGTGTGTGGACGGCTGTGGCTGTGTGTGGACAGCTGTGTCTGTGTATGTACGTGTGTCTGCATCTCCCCAGCGGTAGCTAACATGCATCTCTGGTTTATCTAGGCCCTAACCCTGGTGGTGATGCTCTCCCTGGGGGTCTGGGCCCGGTGGAGAGGGGGAGGCAAGGGTGCAAATAGTGCGGTGGGTGGCCTGAGATCCCAGATTAGCACCCAATGCCCCAGTCACCTCAGCCACGAAAACATGCTCCTGCTCAGTGTGGTGAATTCAGCGCTGATCACCGCAGGAGTGACCATGAGTGTGTGTGTTAACTGAAGGAGCTGTGTGGGGGTGAATTGATTTGGGGCAGAGGGAATTAGGTGGCAGGATGGGGAATTGAATTAGGGTGGGGGAGTAAGGGGCAAATAGGAGGTAGCTGGATAATTTCTGGATGAAGATATAGAGGTACGATCTGGATGGGTCTGGATCACTGATGGATGGTGGATCTGGAGGTGTGTTCTGGAGAGGGGTCACTGCTGGATGGGCATCTGGAGGTGTGTTCCAGAGAGGGGTCACTGGCGGCTGGGGATCTGGAGATGTGTTCTGGAGAGGGGTCACTGGCGGCTGGGGATCTGGAGGTATGTTCTGGAGAGGGGTCACGGGCGGCTGGGAATCTGGAGGTAAGTTTTGGAGAGGGGTCACTGGCGGACGGGGATCTGGCGCTACGTTCTGGAGAGAGGTCACTGGTGGATGAGGATCTGGAGGTATGTTCTGGAGATGGGTCACTGGCATATGGGGATCTGGAGGTGTGTTCTGGAGAGAGGTCACTGGCGGACGGGGATCTGGAGGTACGTTCTGGAGAGGGGTCACTGCTGTTTGGGGATCTGGAGGTACGTTCTGGAGAGAAGTCACTGATGGATGGTGGATCTGCAGGTGTATTCTGGAGAGGAGTCTCTGGCGGATGGGGATCTGGAGGTACGTTCTGGTGAGGGGTTACTGGCAGATGTGGATCTGGAGGTGTGTTCAGGAGAGGGGTCACTGGTGTTTGGTGGATCTGGAGGTATATTCTGGAGAGGGGTCACTGGCGGATGGGGATCTGGAAGTGTGTTCTGGAGAGAGGTCACTGACGGATGGAGATCTGGAGATGTGTTCTGGAGAGGGGTCACTGGCGGACGGGGATCTGGAGGTATGTTCTGGAGAGAAGTCACTGGTGGATAAGGATCTGGAGGTATGTTCTGGAGATGAGTCACTGGCTGATGGGGATCTGGAGATGTGTTCTGGAGAGAGGTCACTGGCGGACGGGGATCTGGAGGTATGTTCTGGAGATGGGTCACTGGCGGATGGGGATCTGGAGGTACGTTCTGGAGAGAGGTCACTGGTGGACGGGGATCTGGAGGTGTGTTCTGTAGAGAGGTCACTGGTGGATGAGGATCTGGACGTATGTTCTGGAGAGGGGTCACTGGCGGATGGGGATCTGGAGGTACATTCTGGAGAGAGGTCACTGGCGGACGGGGATCTGGAGGTACGTTCTGGAGATGGGTCACTGGCGGATGAGGATCTGGAGGTACGTTCTGGAGAGGGGTCACTGGCGGATGGGGATCTGGAGGTACGTTCTGGAGATGGGTCACTGGCGGATGGGGTCTGGAGATGTGTTCTGGAGAGGGGTCACTGGCGGATGGGGATCTGGAGTTGTGTTCTGGTGGGCAAGGCGGCTGGGCCATATATGAGCGAATGGCTTGCTAACCTAGCGCCAGGTTCCCAACACCCGGCGCAGACACCCGACCCTCTGGTCCCAAGGGAGAAGGTGCTGACACATGGACCCAAAGGCCATTGTCCCGGGGGCTCTGCCCCCAGACCTGGCCGCCTTTCGCGGCGGCGACTGGTGGCTCATTGAACACCATGGGATCTGGACTGCTGAAAGTTGAGCAGCTGTGGGGAGATCAGACCCTGCTCCTGCCTGAAATGAAGGTTGGGGTGGGGGGTTCAGTTGATGGAGACCTTCACCCTGTCCCTCTCCCCTCCCCATCAGCTGCCCCTAACGCCTATCTGGGACCCCTAGTCCAGAGTCTAATGCAAACCCTAACCCTCCCCTACTGCCTCAGGGGCTCCCCTGGGACTCAGGACTCCTGGGTTTTGTTCCCAGACCTGCCAGGTGACCTTAGGCAAAGCACACCACCCTTCCCTGCCTCGGTTTCCCCATCTGTCCAATGGGATAATGCACCCGGCTAGCTTTGGGAAGTGCTTTTTGGCCTGCTGGCTGAAAGTGGGGTGTGGAGGTATTTAATTGTCATCCTGTCCCAGAGCCTGACCTGACGAAGTCACCCCAAACCCTGACCTCTGACCCCCATCCCTAAATCCCACCTCCAACCAAGACCTCTAACCCCACCCGACCCTAAATCTCACCCCAAACCCGGACCTCTAACCCCACCCTGACCCTAAATATCATCCCAAACCCGGACCTCTGATCCCACCCCACCTCTGACCTCTGACCCCACCCCAACCCTAAATCTCACCCCAAAAGCTGACCTCTTACCCACCCCACCCTGACCCTAAATCTCACCCCAACCTCTGACCTCACCCCAAACCTGGACCGCTGACTCCACCCCCACCCCACCCCTAAAATCTCCATCTAACCCCGAACCGGAGTTCTGACCTTTAACCTTGACCCTAAAAGCTCCCTCTGGACCCGAACCCCCACCCCTGCCCTCTAGCTTCACCCTGAGCCCTTGTTGTGTGGCCCTAAACCTCCCCTGATCCTCCTCCCCCCCCCGCACTGACCCTTCCTGCTCAGGCTGCCCCATTTCACCCTAGATGCTGACGGGACCCCTGGCCCTGTGCCTCAGTGTACCCAAGCCAGACGTTTCCTACCTAGCTTTGCCCGCCTGGCAGAGCGGCCCAGCAGTGAGAGATACAGGCTGGGGGGGGGGGGGTCAGGACACCTGGGTTACTCCCCCTTCACTGTGTCTCGGGGGGGCCGATCTCACTCGTGGGGGGGTGGATCTGGGCACGACAGGGCCCCGATCTCAGTTTCCCTCTCTCCCCTTTCACGATCCATTCTTCCCTGTCCCCCCACATCGCCCCCACTCCTCCCCATGTCTGAAACAGCCCCCTGCCCCCCCGACTTCCGTCATCCATCTCTGTGTCAGCGCTGCCATGGCAACCGGGGATAACTTGTTCCATCGCGCTTGCTGGAGGAATCATTTAAGGAAAGTGCGGCTGCCTTCCCATGATCCTCGACCCGCGGCGCCCCCATCCCCTGCCAAAGATCGGGGCGCTCGCCCCTGGCAGGCGGGGCTGGCCCCAGGGCGGCGCTAGGGGATGCTGTGGGGCAGGGAGCAGGGCAGGGGGCTTAGCAGGGGGTGCTCTCCCCTGGCAGGCGGGGCTGGCCCTGTGGGGCGTCAGCAGGAGCCAGGCTGCTCTCAGAAATGCTCTGCCCCAGATGGTTATGCCCCCACCTGGAGAGCGGGGGCAATAAAGCGCCAGGATTTTGGATAGCGAAAGGGATGGAGGGGCGGGAAAGGGGCGGGGGGGTGTGGGGATGGGCAGAGAGAGATTGAGGGGTGGGTAGAGATGGAGGAATGAAAAGGTGTGTAGGGCGGGATAGCTCAGGGGTGCGTGGGTGGATGGATGGACGTAGATGGGTGGAGGGTGCATACGGATGGAGGGAGAGACATGAATGGATGGACAGACAGAAGGACAGATGGATGGAGGGATGTGTACAGTGGGCGGATGAAGGGGCATGAGCAGGTGGATGGAGGGGTGCAGATGGGAGGGAGGCAGGTGGCTGGCTGGATGCACGGATGCATATGGGTGGACAGATGAAAACAGGTGGACGGAGGGGTGCATATGGAGGGATGGAAGGACAGATGAAAGGATGTGTACAGGTGGATGGACCGAGGGCCATGGATGGAGGGATGCAAGGACAGATGAAGGGATGTGTACAGGTGGATGGACCGAGGGCCATGGATGGAGGGATGCAAGGACAGATGAAGGGATGTGTACAGCTGGATGGACCGAGGGCCATGGATGGAGGGATGCAAGGACAGATGAAGGGATGTGTACAGGTCGATGGACCGAGGGCCATGGATGGAGGGATGGAAGGACAGATGAAGGGATGTGTACAGGTGGATGGACTGAGGGGCATGGATGGAGGGATGGAAGGACAGATAGAGGGATGTGTACAGGTGGATGGACCGAGGGGCATGGATGGAGGGATGGAAGGACAGATGAAGGGATGTGTACAGGTGAATGGACCGAGGGGCATGGATGGAGGGATGGAAGGACAGATGAAGGGATGTGTACAGGTGGATGGACCAAGGGGCATGGATGGAGGGATGGAAGGACAGATGAAGGGATGTGTACAGGTGGATGGACCAAGGGCCATGGATGGAGGGATGGAAGGACAGATGAAGGGATGTGTACAGGTGGATGGACCGAGGGCCATGGATGGAGGGATGCAAGGACAGATGAAGGGATGTGTACAGGTGGATGGACTGAGGGGCATGGATGGAGGGATGGAAGGACAGATGAAGGGATGTGTACAGGTGGATGGACCGAGGGGGCACAGATGGAGGGATGGAAGGACAGATGAAGGGATGTGTACAGGTGGATGGACCGAGGGGGCACAGATGGAGGGATGGAAGGACAGATGAAGGGATGTGTACAGGTGGATGGACCGAGGGGGCATGGATGGAGGGATGGAAGGACAGATGAAGGGATGTGTACAGGTGGATGGACCGAGGGGGCACGGATGGAGGGATGGAAGGACAGATGAAGGGATGTGTACAGGTGGATGGACCGAGGGGGCATGGATGGAAGGCCGGACGAGTAAAGACGGATGGAAGGGCGCAGATGGGAGGATGGATGGAGGGGTGCGTATGGGTGGATAGATGGAGGGATGGGTATGGGTGGACAGATGGAAGGACGGATGGAGAGATGCACATGGGTGGATGGATGGATGGATGGAGATGGGTGAATGGACGGAAGGGGGGATGGAGGGGTGCGGATGGAAGGAGGGATGGAGGGAAGGGTATGGGTGGACAGGCAGAAGGATGGATGGAGGGATGCGTATGGACGCATGGGGTGCAGATGGAAGGATGCGCATGGGTGGACAGATGGAGGGATGCATACAGATAGACGGAGGGATGGGTATGGGTTGATGGACGGAAGGGGGGATGGAGGGGTGTGGATGGAAGGATGTATGGAAGGACGGATGGAGGGATATGTACAGACAGATGAGGGATGCGTATGGGTGACAGACGGAAGGACAGATGGAGGGATGGGTATGGATGGACGGACGGAAGGGTATGGATGGACAGATGGAAGGATGGATGGAGGGATGGGCAGACGGGTGTGTATGGGTGGACGGACAGAAGGTGGGGATGGAGGGGTGTGGATGAAAGGACGGATGGAGGGATGTGTACAGACGGAGGGATGCGTACGGGTGGACAGATGGAAGGACAGATGGAGGGATGGACGGAGGGATGTGTATGGGTGTATGGACAGAAAGGAGGATGGAGGGATGTGTACAGGCGGACGGAGAGATGCATATGGGTGGACGGACGGAGGGACGGATGCGTACGGACGAAAGGGTGTGGATGGATGGATGGATGCAGGGATGCGCATGGACGCATGGGGTGTAGATGGAGGGATGCGTATGGGGGACGTATGGAGGGACGTATGGAGGGATGTGTACAGATGGACGGAGGGGATGCGTATGGGTGGATGGATGGAGGGGCGCAGATGGAGGGAGGGATGGATGCGTACAGACGGACGGAGGGGTGCATATGGGTGGATAGACAGAGGGGCACGGATGGAGGGACGGATGGAAGGGCAGATGGAGGGATGGATGAAGGGGTGTGTATGGATGGATGGAAAGAAGGATGGAAGGATGAGTATAGATGGACGGAGAGGCATGGACAGACATTTGGAGGGATGCGTTCGGACGCATGGAGGATCACGGATGGAGGGGTGCATATGGGAGGATGGATGGAAGGACGGATGGAAGGATGAGTACAGATAGACGGAGGGGTGCAGATGGACAGACAGAAGGACAGATGGATGGAGGGGCATGGATGGATGGAGGGATGAGTATAGACAGATGGAGGGGTGCAGATGGACGGACAGATGGATGGAAGGGCACGGATGGATGGACAGATGGATGGATGGAGGGTTGTGCATGGAGGGAAGGATGAGTACAGGTGGATGGAGGGGTGCGGATGGATGGACAGACGGATGGATGGATGGAGGAGCATGGATAGATGGAGGGATGAGTACAGATGGATGGGGGGGTGCGGATGGATGGACAGATGGATGGATGGATGGAGGGGTGCGGATGGCTGGAGGGATGAGTACAGACCGACGGAGGGGTGTGGATGGATGGACAGATGGATGGATGGATGGAGGGGTGCGGATAGCTTGAGGGATGAGTACAGACTGATGGAGGGGCGCAGATGGTCGGACAGATGGATGGGCATGGCTGGACGGACAAATGGATGGAAGGATGGAGGGGCGCGGATGGATGGAGAGATGAGTATAGACCTACGGAGAGGTGTGGATGGACGGGCAGATGGATGGATGGCTGGAGGGGCGGGGCTGGATGGAGGGATGAGTATAGACCGACGGAGGGGTGTGGATGGACAGACAGACAGATGGATGGCTAGAGGGGCGCGGATGGACGGAGAGATGAGTATAGACCGACGGAGGGGTGTGGATGGACAGACAGACAGATGGATGGCTAGAGGGGCACGGATGGACGGAGGGATGCGTATAGACTGACGGAGGGGTGTGGATGGACGGACAGATGGACAGATGGCTTGAGGGGCGCAGACGGATGGAGGGATGAGTATAGACTGACGGAGGGGTGTGGATGGACGGACAGACGGATGAATGGCTGGAGGGGTGTGGATGGATGGAGGGATGAGTATAGACTGACGGAGGGGTGTGGATGGACGGACAGATGGACAGATGGATGCAGGGGCGTGGATGGATGGAGGGATGAGTATAGACTGACGGAGGGGTGTGGATGGACGGACAGACGGATGGATGGCTGGAGGGACGCAGACAGACAGAGGGATGAGTATAGACCGACAGAGGGGTGTGGATGGATGGACAGATGGATGGAGGGGCGTGGCTGGATGGAGCGATGAGTATAGACCGACGGAGGGGTGTGGATGGACGGACAGATGGACAGATGGATGGAGGGGCGTGGCTGGATGGAGTGATGAGTATAGACCAACGGAGGGGGGTGGATGGACGGACAGACGGATAGATGGCTGGAGGGCGTGGATGGATGGAGGGATGAGTATAGACCGACGGTGGGGTGTGGATGGATGGACAGATGGATGGATGGAGGGGTGCGGATGGATGGAGGGATGAGTATAGACCGATGGAGGGGTGTGGATGGACAGACAGATGGACAGATAGATGGAGGGATGCGGATGGATGGAGGGATGAGTATAGACTGATGGAGGGGTGTGGATGGACAGATGGATGGAGGGGCGCAGACGGACGCAGGGATGAGTATAGACTGATGGAGGGGTGTGGATGGACGGACAGATGGATGAAGGGGTGAAGATGGATGGAGGGATGAGTATAGACCGATGGAGGGGTGTGGATGGACGGACAGACGGATGGATGGCTGGAGGGGCGTGGATGGATGGAGGGATGAGTATAGACCGACGGAGGGGTGTGGATGGACAGATGGATGGAGGGGCGCGGATGGATGGAGGGATGAGTATAGACCGATGGAGGGGTGTGGATGGACAGATGGATGGAGGGGCGCGGATGGATGGAGGGATGAGTATAGACCGACGGAGGGGTATGGATGGATGGACAGATGGATGGAGGGGCGCGGATGGATGGAGGGATGAGTATAGACCGATGGAGGGGTGTGGATGGACGGACAGATGGACAGATGGATGGAGGGGCGCGGATGGATGGAGGGATGAGTATAGACCAATGGAGGGGTGTGGATGGACAGATGGATGGAGGGGCGCGGGTGGATGGAGGGATGAGTATAGACTGATGGAGGGGTGTGGATGGACAGATGGATGGAGGGGCGCGGATGGATGGAGGGATGAGTATAGACCGATGGAGAGGTGTGGATGGATGGACACATGGACAGATGGATGGAGGGGCGCGGATGGATGGAGGGATGAGTATAGACCAATGGAGGGGTGTGGATGGACAGACAGATGGACAGATGGATGGAGGGGCGCAGACGGATGGAGGGATGAGTATAGACCGACGGAGGGGTATGGATGGATGGACAGATGGATGGAGGGACGCGGATGGATGGAGGGATGAATATAGACCGATGGAGGGGTGTGGATGGACAGACAGATGGACAGATGGATGGAGGGGCGCGGATGGATGGAGGGATGAGTATAGACCGATGGAGGGGTGTGGATGGACAGATGGATGGAGGGGCGCGGATGGATGGAGGGATGAGTATAGACCGATGGAGGGGTGTGGATGGACAGATGGATGGAGGGGCGCGGATGGATGGAGGGATGAGTATAGACCGATGGAGGGGTGTGGATGGACAGATGGATGGAGTGATGCGGATGGATGGAGGGATGAGTATAGACCAATGGAGGGGTGTGGATGGACGGACAGATGGACAGATGGATGGAGGGGCGCGGATGGATGGAGGGATGAGTATAGACCGATGGAGGGGTGTGGATGGACAGACAGATGGACAGATGGATGGAGGGGCGCGGATGGATGGAGGGATGAGTATACACCGATGGAGGGGTGTGGATGGACAGACAGATGGACAGATGGATGGAGGGGCGCGGATGGATGGAGGGATGCGTTTGGACGCACGGAGGGACAGGCCAGCGGAAGGACACACAGAGGGGACACGCTTGCCTGGGTAGGGGGGCAGATTCCCCAGCCCCAGGTGTTGCTGCGGCGTGACCTCATTTCCCACCCCGCAGCCGCCTTCTCTCTCTCGCCGGCCCTGCGCCGTAGGGTGCCCCCCGGCACCCCCTTATGCTCAGCCGGGAGTCTGGGGGAGGGGGGCGTACACGAGGGGCTGTGGATGTTCATTCCTTGCTCCAGGGCTCCACCATTACACTGACCCCCATATTTGGGGGGGGGTCGGCACGGGAGAGGCTCAGGCTATGCTGGGGGGACCCCCCCAATGTGGCTGCCCTGGAGGGGCCCCTCTGGTGATGGGAGGGGGAAGTTCAGGGCCTGCAGCTGAATCAGCAGGGGAGGTAGTGAGAGGTTATTGGGGTCTTCAGCCGTGGTTTGGGTTGGATCCGGACATCGGGTCTGGAGCACAGCCAGGTTCTGGGTCTGATACGGGTTCAGGGTCAAGGTCTGGTATCGGTTCTGGTGTTGGTTCTGGGTTAGATCCTGGTTCTGGGTCTGATAGGGGTTTGGGGGTCAAGGTTTGGTATCGGTTCTGGGTTAGATCGTGGTTCTGGGTCTCATACAGGTTCAGGGTCAAGGTCTGGTATCGGTTCTAGTGCCGGTTCTGGTTCTGGGTCTAATATGGGTCAGGCTCAAGGTCTCCTGCTGTTTCTAGATGTGGTTGAAGTTCTCATACAGGTGCTGGTTCTGATTCTGGATCAGTTTCTAATATGGGTTTTGCTTCAGGCTCTGGGATCAGTCCTGGCATCAAGATTAGGTTCTGGTCTGGTTTAAATCCTGGTACCGGATCTGGGTCTGAGGCTGGTTCTGGTCTCGGATCTGGGACTCAGGCTGGTTCTGCGTCTAAGGCCAGTTTTAGCACCGATTCTGGGTCTGAGGCTAGTTGTGATCTCTGATCTGAGTCTCAGGATGGTTCTGGTCTCAGTTCTGGGTCGGAGACCAGTTCTGCTGCCGGTTCTGGGTCTGAGGCCAGTTTTGGCACCAGTTCTGGGTCTGAGGCTGGTTCTGGTCTCGGTTCACAGAATCATAGAATATCCAGTTTGAAAGGGACCTCAGGAGGTATCTAGTCCAACCCCCTGCTCAAAGCAGGACCAACCCCAACTAAATCATCCCAGCCAGGGCTTTGTCAAGCCTGACCTTAAAACCCTTTCCAGTGCTTCACCACTCTCTGGTGCCGGTTCTGGGTCTGAGGCCGGTTCTGGTCTCAATTCTGGCTTTGAGGCCGGTTCTGGTGCCAGTTCTGGTCGCAGTTCTGGGTCTGGTGCTGGTTCTGGTCTCGGTTCTGGGTCTGAGGCCGGTTCTGGTCTCAGTTCTGATGCCAGTTCTGGGTCTGAGACCGGTTCTGGTCTCGGTTCTGGGTCTGGTGCCAGTTTTGGTCTCATTTCTGGGTCTGAGGCCAGTTCTGGTCTCCGTTCTGGGTCTGGTGCTGGTTCTGGTCTCAGTTCTGGGTCTGAGGCCAGTTCTGGTGCCGGTTCTTGTCTCAGTTCTGGTGCCAGTTCTGGGTCTGAGGCCGGTTCTGGTCTCGGTTCTGGGTCTGAGGCTGGTTCCGGTCCCAGTTCAGGATTGGGTTCTCACTTTGATGGTGGTTCTGCTAGCAGGACCCTGGTTTGGACTGCGGAGGGAGTTCTGATGTGGCGCCTGGTTCTGGTTCTGTGCCCATCAGGGTGGGAGTGGGGCAGGCTTGTGGGTCTGGCAGTGAAGTTTAAGGCAATAAATGCACAATTCTGACCCACTTCTAATGGGCGGGGAGGGGGAGTTGTGGGGGTGTGGTGTGTGTGATGCTGTTGGAGTGTCTGACACGAGTGCACACGAACACACGTGTGTGCAAGAGAGACACGGTGACACTGAGTATGTGATACAAGCCAGCTGTGTCTGTCCATGTGTCGGAGTGTGTGCGCGTGGGTCAGTGCGAGGTTGTGTGTTTGTCTCTGGGTGTTGGTGTGAGGTTCTGTGTGTGTTTGCGTGTGTAGTCATGTGTGGCTCTGTGTGTGTGAGGTTGGCTGTGTGTCAATGTGTGTCTGTGTCTGTGTGTGTGTCTGGCTGTGTGAGGCTGTGTGTCAGTGTGAAGGGGTGTGTGTGTGTGTGTGTGTGTGTGTGTGTCAGGCTGAGTGTGTTGGGCTCTGTGTGTGTGAGGCTGTCTCTCTCTCTCACTCCCCGAGTCACACTCTTCCCCCATGAGAGGCTGCGTGGGAGCGAGCGTGTGACACACCAGAAGTGGGTGACAGTGAGCCACACAATGGGGGGGGGGAGAGACCTCCAGGGGGAGGCAGCTGCCAGTGCCCCCCCAGCCCTGCCGGTGCCCCTCACTCTCGACCCGCAACCCCTGCCCCCCCAGCCCTCGGCTCCCCCCAGCTCTCCAGGTGTGGGTCACCTGTGAGCTCTGGGATGTGGGGGGCTGCCCCAGACTGTGTCCGGCACGATGGGGCCCTGAGCTTGGTTGGATTTTTTCAGGGAGTTTCCTAATGAAAGTAAAAATTCTCCAGGTCAGTGACCGTCTGAGGTTCCTGCTGGGCCCAGGCCGAGCAGCACTGGGGCAGGGGTGTGTGTGTGTGTGTGTGTGTGTGTGTGTGTGTGTGTGTGTGTGTGTGTGTGTGTGTGTGTGTGTGTGTGTGTGTGTGTGTGTGTGTGTGTGCGCGCACACACACCACAGGGGTCAGTATTTGTAAATGACCTGACTTGGCAGCTACCTAAGCATATTGAGATGCGCTCACCTCTGGGGTAGGGCGGCCGGTTACCCAGGGACCCCTCACCCAGCGCTGAGATGCAGCCACCTCTGGGGTGGGGCGGCCGGTTACCCAGGGACCCCTCGCCCAGCGCTGAGATGCAGCCACCTCTGGGGCGGGATGGCCGGTAACCCAGGGACCCCTCACCTGGCGCTGAGATGCAGCCACCTCTGGGGCAGGGCGGCCGGTTACCCAGGGACCCCTCACCTGGCGCTGAGATGCAGCCACCTCTGGGGCAGGGCGGCTGGTTACCCAGGGACCCCTCACCCGGCGCTGAGATGCGCCCACCTCTGGGGCAGGGCGGCCGGTTACCCAGGGACCCCTAGCCCGGTGCTGAGATGCGCCCACCTCTGGGGCGGGGGGCGTCTGACCCTCCGTTTCCCTTAACCACAATTCAGCCCCCTTTGCTTCCCATCTCCACCCCTCCTCCTCCTCCCAGTATGTCCCCCTCCCTTCTCCCTACCCCCCCATTTTCCCCTCCGATCTTCAGCCCCCCCATATACTCACCTCACCCCCCCATCACTAGCGCTCCAGAGCCGGTTGCCATGACAACTCTAGGGCCCCCATGGCTTGGTTGCTAAGCGACCGGCAGATGGTGAGGCAGGGATGAAGGAGGCGGGGGGGGCTGCAGAGGGAGCAAGGGAGATGGATCCCACCCCACAGGAGACCCCTCCTCCACTTCCCCTGCCCCCAAGCTCCCTCCCCTGGGCCCCCTACATCCCCGGCCCCCCAAACTCCCTCCCCTGGACCTCCCAGTTCCCCTGCTCCCCAAAATCCCTCCCCCTGAGCCCCCCAGATTCCCTGCTCCCCAAGCTCCCTCCCCTGGGCCCCCCACATCCCTGGGCCCCACCCCCTGCCCTTTGTCCCCAGAGGCCCCAATCACTGCCCCCGTCGCCTTCCCCAGACACCCCTCCCAGCTCCCCAGCCCCCCCAGGCCTTAGAGACCCCCAGAGCTTCTCCCCCCCCAACACGATGGAGGCCCTTCCTGCGACCCCGCACCCCCCTTCTGAGAGACCCCCGTGCTCCCCTACCCACCCCATAGACCCTCCCTTGTCTCCCCCTGAAAAGCCCCCCCATTCCCCCCTCCCACCTTGATGCCACCCCCCAAGGAGTCCTGCCCCCCCCATTCCCCACAGCTCCCCCTGCTGGGAGAGGCTGGGGCAGCCTGGGGGTTGTGTGTGTGCGGGGGGGGGCTCTGTGTGAAACACACACGTGTGCGCTGCATCGCCCCCCCACAACTCCCTCCCCCTCCCCCGCCCTTTCACGCTTCCCTCCAGCTGTCGTGATCGGCGCCCCCCCCTACACGCCGGCCGCGCCCCCCCCCCCCGCCTGCTGCCCCCCCCCCCCCAAGCCACCTTCCCCCCACCCCCAGCTGCTCTCATGAAGGGCCGGACCAAGCTGTCATCCATGTGTCTCTGTGTGGTAGGTGGCATCTCCCCCCCCATCTCAGCCGCCCCCCATCTCAGCGCCCCCCCCACTCCATCGCCCTGCATCTGATGGCAACTGGTTTTGCGGGGGGGGGCACAGCATCCGGGGCTGCACGAGGAGATACCCCCCCGCCGCCACCGGGACTGCGATTTTTTTTTGGGGGGGGGATGCTCCGCTGGCGTTGGGGGGCGCACTGCGGGGGGGGGGGTCCCTGGTTTGCAGCGGGGCGGGGCTGGACGGGGGGAGGGACGGGCGAGGAAAACCCAGCAACGGGACGTGACTGCGGCCTCTCTGCCCCCACCCCCGCCACAGGCTGCTGTATCCCGCCCCCCCCGGCTTCCCCCTGCTGTATCCCGCCCCCCCGGCTTCCCCCCCTCTGTATCCCGCCTCCCCGCTCCTCCCTGCTGGATCCCACCCCCCCGACTTCCCTGGCACCCCCCTGCTTATCCTGCCACCCGCCCGGCTCCCCCCTGCTGTATCCCACCCCCCCGGCTCCCCCCCCGCTGTATCCCGGCTCCCCCTCGCTGTTTCCCCCCCCAGGATCCTCCCTCGCTGTATCCCGCTCCCTCGGCTCCCCCCTGCTGTATCCCGCCCCCCCGGCTCCCCCCTGCTGTATTCCGGCTCCCCCTGGCTCCCCCCCACTGTATCCCCCCCGGTTCCCCCCACTGTATCTGCCCCCCCCCGGCTCCCCCCGGCTCCCCCCTGCTGTATCCCACCCCCCCGGCTCCCCCCCCGCTGTATCCCGGCTCCCCCTCGCTGTTTCCCCCCCCCCCAGGATCCTCCCTCGCTGTATCCCGCTCCCTCGGCTCCCCCCTGCTGTATTCCGGCTCCCCCTGGCTCCCCCCCACTGTATCCCCCCCAGTTCCCCCCGCTGTATCTGCCCCCCCGGCTCCCCCCTGCTGTATCCCGCCCCCTGCCCCCTCTGCTGTATCCCTGACCCCCCGGCTCCCCCCTGCTGTATCCAGCTGCCCCTGCCCCCCAGGTCCTCCCTGCTGTGTCCCTGACCCGCCCCCCGTGTCTTCCCCACTCCCCCCTGCTATGTCTCACCCCCCAGCTCCTCCTGGCTCCCCCTGCTGTATCCCACCCCCACCCCTGTTCACTCTTCCTGTATCCCACCCTCCCCTGGCTCCCCCCTGCTGTATCCTGCACCCCCCTGCTGTATTGTGCACCCCTGGCCCCCCCCCCACCCACTCCCTCCTGCTGTATCCCGCCCTCACCCCTGGTCACTCTTCCTGTATCCCTCCCTCCCCTGGCTCCCCCCTGCTGTATCCTGCACCCCCCCTGCTGTATTGTGCACCCCTGGCCCCCCCCCACCCACTCCCTCCTGCTGTATCCCGCCCTCACCCCTGGTCACTCTTCCTGTATCCCACCCTCCCCTGGCTCCCCCCTGCTGTATCCTGCACCCCCCCTGCTGTATTGTGCAACCCTGGCCCCCCCCCCACTCCCTCCTGCTGTATCCCGCCCCCACCCCTGTTCACTCTGCCTGTATCCCGCCCTCCCCTGGCTCCCCCCTGCTGTGTCCCCACCCCCCCCATGTCCCCCCCCTGCTGTATCCACCCCCTGCTCTTTCCGGTTGTATCCTGCCCTCTGCTGTATCCCACTCCCCTGGCTCCTGCTTGCTGTCTCTCTGCCCCATCATGTCCCCCTTGCTGTGCCCTGCCCCCCCCCGGGTGCCCCCTGCTGTATCCTGTCCCTTGGGTCCCCCCTGCTCTGTCCCTGACCCCCCCCTTGTCTTCCCTGCTGTATCCTGCCCCACCCCCAATTCCCCTCATTTTCCCCCAGAGCCTCTAGGCCTTGCAGCTGGGGGCACCCCTCATTATACCCCAGTCCCCGGGAGACCCCAGCACCAAGACATGTCCCCCCCCACTATATCTCACCCCCGGGAGCCCCCGGCCCTGAGGGGCAGTCCATATTCTGTGTGGGTCTGTACTGGAGGGCTTTGTATTTCATTGGTCAATATCAGGGGGGCAGATTTCTCAAGGGGGGAGGGCAAGACTGTGTTCGGGTCACTCCAATGCCCGTCCCCTGTCACCCTGCCCCTTTGGCTCCCAGAATCCTTTGCAGCAGCCCTTATTGGGACCCTACTGAACTAGGGTAACCGGAGATCCGGATATTATAGGAACCATCCCACTGTTGGGGGCTTTGTCTTTATATAGGCACCTATTTCCACCCCCACCCCGACGCCCACCCGGCCCTGATTCTTCACCCTTGTAACCGGTCACCCTATCCTGGACCCACTCGGCTCCGGGCCCAATCACCCCAGA
This sequence comes from Gopherus flavomarginatus, assembly GCF_025201925.1. NCBI lineage: Eukaryota > Metazoa > Chordata > Testudines > Testudinidae > Gopherus > Gopherus flavomarginatus. The sequence continues at coordinate 15,938,491 of NC_066639.1, forward strand.
TCCCACCTGGCCCACTGGGGCCAGACTGGGCTGTTTGCGCTGAATCCTAGCCTGGCCCCGATGACGTAACGAAGGCCCTGTGTCTTGCGATGGCCTTGCTGTTTGGGATCAGCGAGCCTAACGCCCGCAGTCGGGCCTGGGCGATGCCGCGCCCCGCATTTTGCTGGGATCGGCCATTTAGGGTTGCCTTCTGCTTTTGGGGAGCCGTCGTATCGATTCTGCCCTTCCCCTGTTCGTTAACGCGTTCTGCCCTGCCTTTGATAACAGTTTTCCTGAACGCTGTTCGTTAGTATCAACAAATAATATAGCTTTTTATTTGTGATCATGAAAAACCAGGATTGCTTTCTGTTTATAATAATGATTGCATTCGGTTATTTCTTAGGGATAACATTTCCCCGAATTCTGCTAGTTCCTATCGATAATTATCATAGTCTATTGATTATAATTAATACATATTAGTCCCTTCTGTTTATAATAATTTTTGCATTCGGTTATTTCTTAGGGATAACATTTTCCCAAATTCTGCTAGTTCCTGTTGATAATTATCATAGTCTGTTGATTATAATTAATACTTCTTATTGCATAATACGAGAACTAGGAGTCACCACATGAAATTAACGAGCAGCAAGTTTAAAACAAATAAAAGGAAGTTTTTCTTCATGCAGCGCACGGTCAACTTGGGGAACTCCTCGCAGGAGGAGGCGGTGAAGGCCAGGACTAGAACAGCGTTTAAAAGAGAACTGGATAAATTCGTGGAGGTTAGGTCCATTACTGGCTATTAGCCAGGCGGAGTAAGGAATGGTGTCTCTAGCCTTTGTTTGTCAGAGGATGGAGATGGATGGCAGGAGAGAGATCACTTGATCATTGCCTGTTAGGTTCACTCCCTCTGGGGCACCTGACATTGGCCACTGTCGGTAGACAGATACTGGGCTAGATGGACCTTTGGTCTGACCCGGTACGGCCGTTCTGATGTTCTTACTCAGTTATTTCATATGGAAAATACTTTACCAAATTCCACTAGTTATGATCAATAATTATCACAGTCTATTGATTATAATTAATACTTATTAGTCCCTTCTGTTTATAAGAATTTTTGCATTCGGTTATTTCTCGGGGATAACATTTTCCCGAATTCCGCTAGTTATTATCAATAATTATCATAGTCTATTGATTATAATGAATACTTATTAGTCCCTTCTGTTTATAAGAATTTTTGCATTCGGTTATTTCTCGGGGATAACATTTTCCCGAATTCCGCTAGTTGTTATCAATGTATTCCACTATTGATAATATTTTAGGCCGGGGGCGGCCAACGTGAGCCTGAAACGAAGCCAGGATTTACCAATGAACATTGCCAAAGAGCCACAGGAATACGTCAGGGAGCCCCACCCCCATTAGCTCCCCCTCCCCGACTCCCAGAGCCTCCCACTCACAGGCAGCCCCGCCGATCAGCACCTCCCGATCAGCTGTTTCGCGGCGTGCAGGAGGCTCTGGTGCGGGGAGCACCGAGGGCCCGGCTCGTCTGACGCGGGGGTTCCGTTCTGCCGTTAACAGGATCTTTTCGGGGGAATCAGGCAAAACGCCACATTTATTAGCAATACATGTATTCATTAACACTGTATCATATGCATATGATATATTACACTCACACACACACACACACACGCACTCCGTCTTGTTGTTGTTACCAGTTAGTTGCTCCCCATAACTGGACTGGCCAGGTGAGTTAGATTGGGGGACGGGGTGGAGCCAGATCTCTGCCGATCCGGATCGATGTTCCCATGTGAACAAGATGAGATCCGGGGTCCTCTGCAAGACACCTTACCTTTACAGCCACTTCCCTCTCCTGCGAATCTGTACCAGCTCCAAAATGTTTGTCCGCTGGTCCTTTGTGCTGCTTCCTTGTGGGTGTTGTCCCAATGCGGCACAGAGGGTGTTTCCAAAGGAAGGTGCTGGTTTCTAACCACCAAGGCCATCAGTGTGTCTGATCTTCTTTAACGAGCCCACGGGACACGTTTTACTGTCCTTGGGTCTGACTCCCAGCCCCTCTGCAAGGGTTGCAGCTGTCTGGAGGTGCCGCCATCCACACCTCCCTCAGTCACACCTCATTCAGTCAACAGGACAATTAAGGGAGTTGTAGGGGGGAGATCTTGTTCTACTGCTAGCAAAAAGACATTTTTCTTCTCTCTTATTCTATCCTTAGGGGCTATAACATTATACCAAGGGCAATGCAAAGTTTCTACACGAGGCTCTGATGCAAAGTTTCCATATGCCAAGGCGCTGTATGAGGCTTTGGTACAAAGTCTCATGAAAACCGAGGTCACGCATGGGTAGACCCACTACAAGGTTATATGAAGAGGCACAATGCAAAGTCATGTAGACTCATAGACTTTAAGGTCAGAAGGGATCATTATGATCATCCAGTCTGACCTCCTGCACAACGCAGGCCCCAGAACCTCATCCACCCACTCCTGTAACAACCCCCTAACCTATGTTTGAGTTATTGAAGTCCTCAAATTGTGGTTTGAAGACCTCAAGCTGCAGAGAATCCTCCAGCAAGTGACCCATGCCCCACGCTGCAGAGGAAGGCGAAAAACCTCCAGGGCCTCTGCCAATCTGCCCTGGAGGAAAATTCCTTCCCAACCCCAAATATGGCGATCGGGTAAACCCTGAGCATGTGGGCAAGACTCACCCGCCAGCACCCAGGAAAGAATTCTCTGTAGTAACTCAGATCCCACCCCATCTAACATCCCATCACAGACCATTGAGCGTATTTACCTGCTGGTAATCAAAGATCAATTGCCAAATTTATCTACACGGTTAGCGAGTAAAGCGAAAACCGCGTATAGTCAAGATTGCATTGAGGTGGACGGCAGGTGGAATCGCTCGCACTACAGATACAGTATTAAAATTGTTCTTTTTCTTATTTTGGTTTGGTTTTGCCGACAGCGTAAAGCTGAAATTGCGCATGTTAAACACGTGTAAGACGCGACAGACCTCTACTATTAATTGCGGTTTCGTTCTCTGGTTGATCATTCATCACATTTATTCCTGCATTCTGTTTATTAGAGCATTCACTGCCATGTAGAAAATCATGCTACCTGGGGCTAGCAGCTTTTGAGGATCAATAATATTTAGGGTGGTGGTTCATATTTACGCTTGGAAATAGCAGAATGGGCATAACGGGATTGATATCAATGAGGCTGGAAGCCAGAAGAACATTTGTAAACCTCCGAGAAGGGAGGCTTTGTTGGGTCTCACCTTCCCCAGACGCCCGTCCCCCTTTCGGGAGGCTGATTTCTTTGCGTACCGCCAAGTCTCGCCTCCCTTAAAAACGCCGCGCCTACAAAATCGGACCTAAAAGCACATGATAGCACCATGACCGAAAAATTGCTCACTTTCTCATTTTGACCATATCATAAAACAAATCCACGGGAATATAAATGTTGTATGTACAAGTCCGTGTATCGTCTGCAGAGCCGTATGAACAAATTGTGGTGTGAAATTTTAGTTTGTACTGACTTTGCCGGTGGCTTTTACGTCGCCTGTTATAAAACTAAGCAAATATCTAGAGAAGTTGATGGACCCACTGGGACACCTCTGTACCCCCCGGTTGAAAACCACTGCGTTAAAGCATTCCGATAGCCATACAAAGTAGTTTGAAGATGGGGTTTGATCAGGTTATTTATGGGATGATCAGGGGGGTTGGAGCACATGACTTATGAGAAGAGGCTGAGGGAACTGGGGTTATTTAGTCTACAGAAGGAGAAGAGTGAGGGGGGATTTGATAGTAGCCTCCAGCTACCTGAAGGGGGGTCCAAAGAGGATGGAGCTCGGCTGTTCTCGGCAGTGGCAGATGACAGAACAAGGAACAATGGTCTCAAGTTGCAGTGGGGAAGTCTAGGGTGGATATTAGGAAAGACTATTTCACTAGGAGGGTGGTGAAGCACTGGAATGGGTTCCCTAGGGAGGTGGTGGAATCTCCATCCTTGGAAGTTTTTAAGATCAGGCTTCACAAAGCCCTGACTGGGACGATTTAGTTGGGAATTGGTCCTGCTTTGAGCAGGGGGTTGGACTAGATACCTCCTAAGGTCCCTTCCAACCCTGATATTCTATGGTTCTATGAAGATGGAGTTTGATCAGGTTATTTGCAGGATGAAATTACTATGATAGGGGGAATTGGCCTCAATGTCTCTTCCAGCCCTATATTCTCCTCCAGAATCAGGCAAACAAAGGATTTGGGGGGTTTGCTGTAAATTCTGAAAAGTCAACCATTTTTTTTGAAACGCCTCCAAATTTTCAGCAAATCGAAAAATGGGTTTGGGGTTTTTTTTGGTCGAAACAATTCGATTTGCAAGTTTTTTTTAAATTTTTAAATTGCCCTTAAAACATTTGAAAAAAAATGAGCTTGAAGTGAAAAATTGACGTGTTTCCACGTCCTGAGAATGAGTTGGCTTTTCTTTCTGAGACCGTCCAGCGAAGCCGACGGGAATTTTCGAAACGTTTCAGCGTTGCTCTGTCTGTATTTCTGGCAGAAAGACGTTGAGCCAAAATATTTCTCCTAGCTTTCTTCTCTATCCTCGCTAATATTTATAGGTGCAGTCGGCTATTAATTATCAATAATATCTCAGTGCGTTCTACTGTCATTTATTTACTATTGCCTTATTGAATTTAATATTCTTTCCAATCTGTTGTTTATTAGTGTTTATATTGTGACAAAGTTCCTCCTCTACCTTGGTGGGTCCTACACTTATTGGTGGATTTGCTCACCTCTGTGATCTTCCCCTCTGGTGGAACCCACAGTCTGGGTCAACTTCTCTCCTGTGTCTGATCAGGAGTTGGGAGGTTTGGGGGGGAACCCGGGTCCGCCCTCTACTCCAGGTTCCAGCCCAGGGCTCTGTGGATCGCAGCTGTGTATAGTGCCTCCTGGTAAAGTTGTGTGATAGCTACAACTCTCTGGGCTACTTCCCCATGGCCTCATCCAAACAAATCTTTATCCTCACCACAGGACCTTCCTCCTGGTATCTGATAATGCTTGTACTCCTCAATCCTCCGGCAGCGCACCCTCTCACTCTCAGTCCTTGCGTCTCTTGCTCCCAGCTTCTCACATGCAAATCTCACTGACTACCTGGGAGGCTTTTAATTGGTTCCAGCCAGTCCTTGATTGGTTTCAGGTGTCCCCATCAATGCAGCTATCTTCACTGCCATCTAGAAAGATCTTAATTGGCCCCAGGTGTCTTGATTAACCTGGAGCAACTGCCATTTGGTTACCATGGTACTAGGAATTTGTTTAGCCTGGGGCTAACATACCTTTACTGTAGCCATCTGGCCTTGCCCCATCACAATATACATTATTTCATTCTCTTTATCAATAACATTTATCAGTGTATTCTATGTATTTTCTTATTGCATTCAGTTTTCTTATATTTAATATTCTTGCAATCTATTATTAGCATTCATATCGATTATTGCATCCTGTTATTTACCATCAATATTTATTATCGCATTTTATGATCATTTATTCTGCTCTACTCCGCGCTGGTTAGGATTGTGTCTGTTTCTGGGTGGCTCATTTCAGGAAAGATGGGGACACACTGGAGAAAGCTCAGAGAAGAGCAACAGAATGGATGGAAGGTCTAGAAAACGTGACTGACGAGGGAAGATTGAAAAACTTGGGTTTGTTTAGTCTGGAGAAGAGAAACTGAGAGGGGCCATGATCACCGTTTTCAAGTCCGTTAAAGGTTGTTGCAAGGAGGGAGGTAAATTGTTCTCCTTAACGTCTCAGGACAGGACAAGAAGCAATGGGTTCCAATTGTAGCAAGGGTGGTTTAGGTTGGACATTAGGAAAAACTTCCCGTCAGGGTGGTTAAGTGCTGGAATAAATTGTCCAGGAAGGTGGTGGCATCTCCATCATTGGATATTTTTAAGAGTATGTTAGACAAACACCTGTCGGGGATGGTCTAGATAATATTTAGCCCTGCCATGAGTGCAGGGGACTCAACTAGATGACCTCTCGAGGTCCCTTCCAGTCCTATGATTCTGATTGTACTCTGCTTTTATGCTAGTTCATATTCTTGCAGTTTATTAGCATTCATATTGATTATTATGGCCTGCTATTTATTCCTGAGAAAATGAATGCATTCCATTAGCGTTCATATCGGCTAGTCTCTCCTGCTTTTTGTGATCGATATTTATAATGACAGAATATTTGCGATCGTTTATTGCATTCTGTTTTTATTACCTAGCAGTCCTATTCATTATCGCACCCTGCCAGGTATTATCGATAATATTGCGTTCGTTTTCCGTTCGACTGATAATTCCGTTACTTGTTCGCTTTCGACTTCGTTCGTGCCTTCGGCTGCGTGTTATCGATGTTGGATATTTCATTCAATTTATCCTCCCATCCGGTTCTCGTCAATTAATATTCTTGCAAGCTCTGAGCATTGATATCACAGAATCATAGACTATCAGGGTTGGAAGGGACCTCAGGAGGTATCTAGTCCAACCCCCTGCTCAAAGCAGGACCAATCCCCAACTAAATCATCCCAGTCAAGCCTGACCTTAAAAACCTCTAAGGATGGAGATTCCACCACCTCCCTAGGTAATCTATTTATTATCTATAAGACTTTAGTGGCGTATTCTGTTTCCGATCCTTCACGGTTGCATTCGTGTTGTGTTCCACTGAAAATTCTTGCAATCTGTTCGCTTATGAAACTGCATATTCGTTATTGCATTCTCTTACGCATCATTGCTAATATTTCTGAAAGGAGAGCGGCATTTCTGTAGGTGGAATTTTTATCACTGCGAAGCGGACCCAGAATTTTGACTCTGGTTGGACCCACTTCTTTCAAAAAACATTCTGGGACTTTCAGAAATGAGCACCCCTAGGGAGGTGGTGGAATCTCCATCCTTGGAGGTTTTTAAGGCCCGGCTTGACAAAGCCCTGGCTGGGATGATTTAGTTGAGGATTGGTCCTGCTTTGAACAGGGGGTTGGACTAGATGCCTCCTCCTGAGGTCCCTTCCAACCCTGATCTTCTATGGCTCTAACTAATCTACAAGTAACAATAGCTTATGGCGGGCGGGCTTCTGAACTCAATTTGTTTAACTCATAGGGCTTCTGGGCTTATTGGATAGGGCAGAGATGGCTTCTGTTGCATCGAAGTGCTGCTTTGGAAACACTTGGGAATGGGGACGTCATCACAAATGCAACTATGTCAATTTTAAGGGTGTTCCAGAGATGGCAGGTTTGCTTGGGTAGTGTCCACATATTCCTGGCCTGCTTGTTTGACGTCCTTCTGTCAGAATGTAGATTCACAAAGCGACCAGGGCAAGGACAGGTTCCTGGTCGCCTTACGTTGTCCAGCCTTTGCATCTTTCGCCTGTTCAGTCCCTCACCTGTGGGGAGTAGTGGGTTAAAGCAGGAGGGGCTGGGAGCCAGGACTCCTGGGTTCTCTCCCCAGCTCTGGGAGGGGAGTGGGAGCTGGTGGGTTAGAGCGGGGGGGAGCTGGGAGTCACCTGTGGGGAGTAGTGGATTCACAATATTTATTTACCTATCTCTTCTAATTGACGTGTGCTCAGTAAGAGCTGAGACTCTCTTTTGGCATAGGAATGATCAAACTTTTCCCCACGGTAAATATTTTTCTTCCATTTCACCGGAAACAATTTTTTTTTCCAGAGGAAAAAAAAATTCCACATATTTCTTTTCAGGGAGGGGTTTCATCCATTTTTTTTGTTACCCAAATGTGGATTTAAATCCCCATTTGGTCTTGATATCTTACTCGTTCTTTTCCATGGGATTAAAGGCACAAAAGTGGAAGAAAGTTTTTGGGGAAAAAAGAAACATTTTTCTACCTCTTCTGTTGCTTTATTACAGGGGAGAAGTTGGACGGAAAGTTACGGGAATAGGATTTCCTCCTGATGTTAATAGATACATAGATATCCGGAGTACATTGAACATTAGTCCATTACTCTGATCTCCTGTATAACACAAGCGAGATAATTTTGCCCAGATCCTCAGCCCTGGTGTCCGGCGTTTGACCCAGTTATTTCTATTGATCTCTCTGGCCTTCAAATCTAGGACAGAAAGAATTAAGGTGACCAGGCGGCAAATGTGAAAAATCAAGACAGGGGGTGAGAAGTAATAGGAGCCTATATAAGAAAAAGACCCAAAAATTGGGACTGTCCCTATAAAATTGGGACATCTGGTCACCCTAAAAAAGGCTCTATGACCAATTCGAGTCTAATGCCGCAAATTAGACATTCGAAGGCCAAGGTCGTTTCCACAAAGTTTTGTCTACATGGAGGAAACTAATCTGGATTAGCCCGTTTGCTTCACTTCCAAAGTGGAGGAATTCCAGAACCATAAAACTGATTGTGATTTCAGGAGGGGCGTGTCCGCCTGGGGAGTTTTGACAGAAGAAGATGATTTCCCCTGCAAGCAGTGAGTTAATGTGTGTAAGATCTAATTATGGAGATATACCTATCTCATAGAAGGGACCCCAAAAGGCCATTGAGTCCAGCCCCCTGCCTTCACTAGCAGAACCAAGTACTGATTTTGTCCCAGATTCCTGGGTGACCCCCTCAAGGATTGAACTCACAACATTGGGTTTAGCAAGCCAATGCGTAAACCACCAAGCTATCCCTATAGGTAAAAAGCATCATTCAAAGTTACAACCCAGTGAAACTCCAGGAGTTGCCTGAAGGACTCGCACCAACAAATCTGCCATGTTAGATTCTGTCCCCCTGGAAGTGTTGAAATGGGACCTGCATGGAAGTGGGAAGAAATGAAAGGAAAGTTTTTTCATAGGGGGAAAAATGCAAATTGATTATTTATCGAGTCATAGATTCCATGGACCTTTCTGATCAAGTCGTCCCGCCTGGATAACACAGGAAAACATGAATTCATTCCTCAAACTGATCTTTAAGGAATCAGAGAAGATCAGGGTTGGAAGGGGCCTCAGGAGGTATCTAGTCCAACCCCCTGCTCAAAGCAGGACCAATTCCCAACTGAATCATCCCAGCCAGGGCTTTGTGAACCTGGGTCTTAAAAACCTCTAAGGAAGGAGATTCCACCACCTCCCTAGGGAACCATTCCAGTGCTTCACCTCCCTCCTAGGGAAATAGTGTTTCCTAATATGCAACCTAGACCTCCCCCACTGCAACTTGAGACCATCGCTCCTTGTCCTGTCATCTGCCACCACTGAGAACAGCCGAGATCCATCTTCTCTGGATCCCCTCTTCAAGTACTTGAAGGCTGCTATCAAATCCCCCCTCACTCTTCTCTTCTGCAGACTGAACCAGCTTAATTCACTCAGACTCTCCTCACAAGTGGTTTGAGCATTGGCCTACTAAACCCAGGTCTGTGAGTTCAATCCTTGAGGGGGTTCTTTAGGGATTGGTCCTGCTTTGAGTAGGGGGTTGGACTAGATGATCTCCTGAGGTCCCTTCCAACCCTAATAATCTAAGTCACGTACCCCAGCCCCCTAAACCATTCACTCCTTGATTTACCTGCCTGTGATGGCAAATCCACCATGACCTTTGCAACCCAACCAAATTTTGACTGGAAATTTAGCTACGTGTGTTTAAGTGACAAAGGGCCAGCTGACACTTTTAGGTTGTTTTTTTTTTCCCCCATGAAAAATACAGATTGAGTGACACTGAATGGGTTTTGTGTCTGAATTTTGCTGAATTATTTTGGATGGAAGAAAAACATTGAAAAGATGACAAACCAACTTTAACACAAATTCTGGGGCGGGGAGAATCTGCAAAAGGAAAAGAAATAAAATCAACATACAAAACCCTGCCAAAACATAACTTTTTTTTAAAATCTGCAGAATAAATGCAAGAAGAAAATGAAATTAACAGTCTGCCCAAAATAAAATAAACAAAACCTAATATATACACAGAAATGCCGCAGAAACAATCCACAAAAATACAACCAAACAAGCAAACGAACCTGCAAATATAAAACAAATTCTGCAAAAACAAACAAACAAATGAAAAAAAATCTGTCCAAGGAGCATGAGAGAAATAAAATAAATTTAAAAAAACTCTGCAAAAATACAATGGCAGAAATAAACATCTCCCAAAGTGAAAGAAGAATGCAAATAAAAAATTCTGCCAAAGTAAAAAAAGAATCTGCATAGAAGCGATAAGTAAATAAAATGTAGCCAAAAATAAATGAAAAAATCTGCAAAAAAAAAGCACAAACATTAAATCGTTCAGCCAAAAAAAACAACTGGCAACCGTGACATAAAATACAAATAAATATATAAACGATTATGCAAAAAAATCAAGTAAATACATTAATTTTACCCAATCTGCAAAAGCATCAATCGAATACACATACAAGCAGAATTCGGCCAGACACTCTGCAAAAACCAGAGGGTCTTGTGCCAGTTTTGAAATGTTCCGGTTTTTTTCGCTTCAGCGTGACTTTCTCCTCCGTAAGATCCTTCCATTTGAAATGTATAAAACGACGCGAAAAATTTTAAACAGCTCAAAAGCGGAACATTGGACGCTAACCGTTTTTTTTCACCCCCTCCCAACTTTTTGATTCACCAAAAGTTTTGAGTTGTTTCATTTTCAACCCAAAATGAATGTCTCCCTCCTCCTTGTAACAACCTTTGATGGATTTGAAAACGGTGCTCATGTCCCCTCTCGGTCTTCTCTTCTCCAGATTAAACAAACCCAAGTTTTTCAACCTTCCCTCATCGCTCATGGACAGTAGGAAATTTAGACTTGAAATTAGACGAAGGTTTCTAACCATTAGAGGAGTGAAGTTCTGGAACAGCCTCCCAAGGGGAACAGTGGGGGCAAAAGACATATCTGGCTTTAAGGCTAAGCTTGATAAGTTTATGGAGGGGATAGTATGATGGGATGGCCTAATTTTGGCAATTAATTTAGCAATTGTTCTTTGATTATCAGCAGGTAAGTACGCCCAGTGGTCTGTGATAGGATATTAGATGGGGTGGGATCTGTGTTACTGCAGAGAATTCTTTCCTGGGTGCTGGCTGGTGAGTCTTGCCCACATGCTCAGGGTTTAGCCGATCGCCATATTTGGGGTCGGGAAGGAATTTTCTTCCAGGGCAGATGGGCAGAGGCCCTGGAGGTTTCTCGCCTTCCTCTGTGGCGTGGGGCACAGGTCACTTGCTGGAGGATTCTCTGCAGCTTGAGTCTTCAAACCACAATTTGAAGACTTCAGTAACTCAGACATAGGTTAGGGGATTGTTATAGAAGTGGATGGGTGAGATTCTGTGGCCTGCATTGTGCAGGAGGTCAGACTAGATGATCGTAATAGTCCCTTCTGACCTTAAAGTCTATGAGTCATGTTTTCTAGACTTCTCTGGGCTTTCTCCAATGGGTCCACATCTTTCCTGAAATGTGGCACCCAGAACTGGACACAAGACTCCAGTTGACGCCTAATCAGCGCGGAAGAATGACTTCCCGTGTCTTGCTTATGATGCTCCTGCTAATACATCCCACAATGATCTCTTATTTTGCACTGTTGACTCATAATTTGCTTGTGATCCACTCTGACCCCCAGATCCCTTTCCACAGTGCTCCTTCCCGGGCCTTCATTTCCCAGTTTGTACGTGTGCAACGGATTGTTCCTTCCTAAATGGAGTATTTTGAATTTATTGAATTTCATCCTATTTTCTTCAGGCCATTTCTCCAGATCATTTTGAATTTTCATCCTATCCTCCAAAGCTCTTGCAACCCCTCCCAGCTTGGTATCATCCGCACACTTTGTCAGCGTGCTCTCTATGCCATTAACTAACTCATTGATGAAGATATTGAACAGAACCGGACCCAGAATCGATCCCTGTGGGACCCCACTCGTGATGCCCTTCCAGCGCGACCACGAACCGCTGATAACTCCTCTCTGGGAATGGTTTTCCAACCAGTTTTGCACCCACCTTATAGTAGCTCCATCTAGGTTGCATTTCCCTAGTTTGTTTATGAGACAGTCACACGAGACAGTATCAAAAGCCTTACGAAGGTCAAGATATACCATGTCTACCACTTCCCCCAATACCGGATTATAATTTATTGTTTCTGATTGTGCTAGTTAACTCCCTGCTTACTGGAGGAAATTGTCTACCGTTGTTGCTCAGACGGACACTCTATTTGGAAATTCCTCTGCTTTGGAAGTGAATTATGCTAATCCAAATTCATGGGGGTCTTGTCCACACGGGTGGGTCTTAATCCAGATTAAAGTCACACTTTCCGATAATCCATGTTATTGTCCCACTTTCTGTCAATATGGGTTAAATATGGGTTACATCAATTGCCGTTGGTCCGGATTCTATCCGCACTTTTCATTAATGTGGATTGAATTCCAACCTTCCTTTAATCTGGATTCAATTCTCACATTCTGAGCATTCAGATTCAGTTCCCACCTTCCATTCCTATGGATTCAGTTCCCACCCTCTGATAGTTAGGACTCAGTTCCCACCATTTGATAACCTGGATTAATTCCCCACAATCAGTTAATCTGGATTCGTCTCCCACTTTCTGTTGATCTGGATTCAATTCCCACCTTCTCATAATTTGGATTAAATTCCCATCTTCCATTAATCCATAGTAAATTTCTAATGTCCGTTCATTGGACTTAAATACCTATTTTCCAGTTAATCTGAATTAATTTCCCACCTTGCATTAATCTGGATTCATTTCACACGTAGACAAACACTTTAATGAATGAATTGATGTAGCCAGTTAACAAAGCAGGTTTAATTAGTTGCGCCCCCTTTATGCAACTGCGTGGCATCAATTTAGATTAGTTTAGTTCATTAAGTAGGGGGGAGGGAGGGATGATGAGCAACCTAACCCAAGAGGTAATTTTGCCTCCGCCAAGTGCATTATTGGCATCTCAGAGTTGGTGGAGTGGCTCCTTTGGCTCTGTCAGGTTATAAGGGCTGGTGGTGATGGGTTCGTAGGTTGCTGGTTCTAATCCTGTGCCCAGAGAGACCAGGAAGGAGGACGGCCTGACTTTGGGGCATATACCTCACCATGATAAGCACCCATTGGTTCTGGGGCATGGGGTCATACAAGGGCAGGTGCCGTCAGACATGACTTGAGGGGGTGCTGCCTCTGGTGAGTGTTGTGTGCCCTACTCTGGAGAGAGTTGGGGGGGTGGTCTATCCACATTCTGTCTGTGGGAGTGTCAGGGTGGGTGTCTAATAATGAGTTGTGTATGTGCGCAGGAGGAGTTGTGTCATGTAGTGTATGCATACCTGTGAGTGTGCACGAGATTGTGATGCAGGGGGGGTGTGTGCGCCTGGGATTGGGTCTGTGTGTGTATAGGGGAGATAGTGTGTGTGCCCTTGCAGTTGTGTCAGTGAGTGCATAGCTGGGATTGTGTCAGACCATGTGCACACAGGGAAGGGAGTGTGTGTGTGATTGTGATGCAGTATGTGGGTGTGCACGCAGCTGGGATTGTGGGGCAAGATGTGTGTACATAGGTGTGAGCGTGTCTCTGTGTGCAGGAGATATTGGGGGAGGTGACAGAGAGAGACACGGGTGGGGGACCCTCACCATGGGCTCAATTCTGTGACGGGGTGAGCGTGCAGCTGATGGTTAATACCCGTCATTTAGAGGGAGTGGGAACTTGTGTGATGTTTGTGTAGGTGGCATTGGGGTGCTGTGGGCTTAGCATGGGGGCGGCTGCCAATTTCCTACTTGCACAAAACCGAACCCCTTGCCCCACCCCTTTCTTGGGTCTTTGGCCACCACCTATTCCCATCCCCCCTCCTCTGTCACTCACTTTCCCCCACCTCATTCACTTTCACAGGGCTGGGGCAGAGGGTTGGGGTGCGGGCGGTGTGGGCTCCGGCTGGGGAGTGTGGGAGAGGGTGTTTGTCTATCTATCTATCCCCAGACATCCCCTCTATCTATCCCCATCCGCCCCTCTATCTATCTATCTATCCCCATCCGCCCCTCTATCTATCTATCTGTCTATCCCCATCCACCCCTCTATCTATCTATCTATCTATCTATCTATCTATCTATCCCCATCCACCCCTTCTATCTATCTATCTATCCCCATCCACCCTCTCTATCTATCTATCTGTCTATCCCCATCCACCCTCTCTATCTATCTATCTATCTATCTATCCCCATCCACCCCTTCTATCTATCTATCTATCCCCATCCACCTCTCTATCTAATCTATCTATCCATTCCCATCCACCCCCTCTATCTATCTATCCCCATCCGCCCCTCTATCTATCTATCTATCTATCTATCTATCTATCTATCTATCTATCACCATCCGCCCCTCTATCTATCTATCTATCACCATCCGCCCCTCTATCTATCTATCCCCATCCACCCCTCTATCTATCTATCTATCCCCATCCACCTCTTCTATCTATCTATCTATCTATCTATCTATCCCCATCCACTTCTCTATCTATCTATCTAATCTATCTATCCATTCCCATCCACCCCCTCTATCTATCTATCCCCATCCGCCCCTCTATCTATCTATCTATCTATCTATCTATCCCCATCCGCCCCTCTATCTATCTATCCCCATCCGCCCCTCTATCTATCTATCACCATCCACCCCTCTAGCTATCTATCTATCCCCATCCACCTCTCTATCTATCTATCTATCTATCTATCTATCTATCTATCTATCCATTCCCATCCACCCCCTCTATCTATCTATCCCCATCCGCCCCTCTATCTGTCTATCACCATCCACCCCTCTATCTATCTATCTATCCCCATCCACCCTTCTATCTATCTATCTATCTAATCTATCTATCCATTCCCATCCACCCCCTCTATCTATCTATCCCCATCCGCCCCTCTATCTATCTATCTATCTATCTATCCCCATCCACCCCCTCTATCTATCTATCTATCTATCCCCATCCGCCCCTCTATCTATCTATCTATCTATCCCCATCCGCCCCTCTATCTATCTATCACCATCCACCCCTCTATCTATCTATCTATCCCCATCCGCCCCTCTATCTATCTATCTATCTATCCCCATCCACCCCCTCTATCTATCTATCCCCATCCGCCCCTCTATCTATCTATCTATCTATCCCCATCCACCCCCTCTATCTATCTATCCCCATCCACCCCTCTATCTATCTATCTATCCCATCCACCCCCTCTATCTATCTATCCCCATCCACCCCTCTATCTATCTATCTATCCCCATCCACCCCCTCTATCTATCTATCTATCTATCCCCAGACATCCCCTCTGTCTGTCTATCTATCTATCTATCTGTCTATCTATCTATCTATCCCCCCTACACACACCCTCGCTGTCTATTGACCATGAAGTGTAATTCATAAAAGTCTTTAAGGAGTCATAATTGTGTCTATTTATGTATTTACTAAACATAGCCTGTTGGCATAGATATAGAAATGCCATGATATTTATTGGCCCCAGGGCAGCGCTGTGGGGCAGGGAGCAGGGCGGGGGCTCAGCAGGGGGCGCTCTCCCCTGGCAGTGGGCTGGCAGCAGGGCGGCGCTAGGGGGCGCTGTGGGCCATGGAGTGGGGTGGGGGCAGCAGGGGATGCTCTCCCTTGGCAGGCAGGGCTGGCCCCAGGGCGGTGCTAGGGGGCGCTGTGGGTCAGGGGCTCAGCAGGGGGCGCTCTCCCCTGGCAGGCATTTCTGGCCCCAGGGCGGCGCTAGGGGGCGCTGTGGGGCAGGGAGCGGGGTGGGAGGCTCAGCAGGGGGTGCTCTCCCCTAGCAGTGGGCTGGCAGCAGGGCGGAGCTAGGGGGCGCTGTGGGGCAGGGAGCAGTGCAGGGCCGGCAGGGGGCGCTCTCCCCTGGCAGGCAGGGCTGGCCCCAGGGCGGTGCTAGGGGGCGCTGTGGGGCAGGGAGCAGTGCAGGGCCAGCAGGGGGCGCTCTCCCCTGGCAGTGGGCTGGCAGCAGGGCGGCACTAGGGGGCGCTATGGGGCAGGGAGCAGTGCAGGGCCAGCAGGGGGCGCTCTCCCCTAGCAGTGGGCTGGCAGCAGGGCGGCGCTAGGGGACGCTGTGGGGCAGGGAGCAGTGCAGGGCCAGCAGAGGGTGCTCTCCCCTGGCAGTGGGCTGGCCCCAGGGCGGCGCTAGGGGGCGCTGTGGGGCAGGGAGCAGTGCAGGGCCGGCAGGGGGCGCTCTCCCCTAGCAGTGGGCTGGCAGCAGGGCGGCGCTAGGGGGCGCTGTGGCGCAGGGAGCAGTGCAGGGCCGGCAGGGGGCGCTCTCCCCTGGCAGTGGGCTGTCAGCAGGGCGGCGCTAGGGGGCGCTGTGGGGCAGGGAGCAGGGCGGGGGGCTCAGCAGGGCTGGGATGGGAGGGGGAAGCGATGGAGGGGAGGAGGGATGAAGAGGGAGGGGATAGGGGAGGGGGAGGGATGTAGGGGGAGGAGGAAGGAGGGAGGGAGAGGAGGGAAGGAAGACGTGAGGGGGGGGAAGATGGGGAGAGGGAGGAAGGGAAGAAGGAGGGCTGAACCGAGGAGGGCTGGGGGGGAGGAGGAAGGGGGAGGGGGAGGGCTGGTCCAGGGAGGAGGAAGGAGGGGATGGGGAGGGAGGGAAGGAGGGGGGAGGGCTGGACCGAGGAGGGCTGGGTGGGAGGAGGGAAGGAGGAGGGCTGGTCTGGGGAGGAGGAGGGAGGGAGGGAAGGAAGGGGGAGGGCTGGGGGAGGAGGGAAGGAGGAAGAAGGGAGGGGGAGAGCTGGGGGGAGGAGGCTGGGAGGAAGGGAAGGAGGGGGAGGGCGGGGCTGAGGGGGGCTGAGGGGGAGGAGAAGGAAGGGAGGGGGAGGGCTGAGGGGAGGAGGAAGCAGGGGAGGGGGAGGGAAGGAGGGAGGAGGAAGGAGGGGAGGAGGGGGAGGGCTGAGGGAGGAGGGAAGGAGGAGGAAGGGAGGGGGGAAAGCTGGGCGGAGGAGGAGGGCAGGGGGAGGAGGAAGCAGGGGAGGGGGAGGGGGAGGGGGGGAGGAGGGAAGGGGGAGGGAGGGCTGGGCCGAGGAGGGAAGGAGGGAGGGGGGAAAGCTGGAGGGAGGAGGAGGGAGGGAGGGGGAGGGCTGAGGGAGGGAAGGAGGGAGGGGGGAAAGCTGGGGGGAGGAGGGAGGGCTGGGCCGAGGAGGGAAGAGGGCTGGGGGAGGAGGAAGCAGGAGAGGGGGAGGGGGAGGGGGAGGGAGGGAAGGAGGGGGAGGGCTGGGGGGAGAAGGAGGGAGGGGGGAAAGCTGGGGGGAGGAGGAGGGAGGGAGGGGGAGGGCTGAGGGGAGGAGGAAGCAGGGGAGGGGGAGGGCTGGGGGGAGAAGGAGGGAGGGGGGAAAGCTGGAGGGAGGAGGAGGGAGGGAGGGGGAGGGCTGGGGGGAGAAGGAGGGAGGGGGGAAAGCTGGGGGGAGGAGGAGGGAGGGCTGGGCCGAGGAGGGCTGTGGGGGCGAGGACCGGCCGGAGGGGGGAAGATCACTCGAAGGACACCGATCAGAGGCTCGGAGCCCGGAGGAAGGAGGGAGCTTGGCGGGGGGGCGGCGGAGGGAGGCGGGGGGGCCCTCCCCTAACCGGCGTGGGGGGGAGGGGCCGGTAGGGGGCGCTGCGGAGCCGGGGGGGCCATGGGGCTGAATGGCGTGTCCCCCCCCTTCAGGAAGCTGGGCTGCTTCCCCCCCGTCATGTGCCAGTGCAAAGTCATTTGCAGCAACCGGACCCTGTCCCTGATGTTCGGGTGCAAGGTACCGCGGGGGGGGGGGAACTGGGGGGCAGTGATGGGTCGGGGATGAGACCCAGTGAGGGGGGCAGTGGGTTGGATGGGAAGGGGACCGAGCTGGGGGCTGGAGGGGGGAGAGGGGGTGAATTGGAATCCGGGGGGGGAGGAAGGTTTGGGGGGGGGGACTGGAAGGCAGGGGATTTCCAGAGGGGGAGTGTGAGCCTGGGGGTGGGGAAGGACAGAGGGGGTGGACATGGGTCCCTGGGGAGGGGGGATGTGCTGAGGTCCCCGGTTCTGATCCGGGTGGGTTCGGGTTCTGGGGTGGCCCTGCAGTCGGGGTGGGGGGGCTGGCGCTGGGTGGGTTCGGGGGACACGGAGCCGATCCTGACCGGGTTTGGGGCAGGGACAGCTTGGGCCTCGGCTGGTACCACTTTAGTACCATTGATGGTAGCAGTTTGGCTGGGATGCTGGTACCGGCAGAGTGGCTGTTCTGGTACTGGTCCGGCTGGGACACCAGTACCAGTCCAGCAGCGGTTCTGCTTCTGGTAATGGTCTGGCTGGGGCTCTGGTACCGGCCGAGCAGTGGTTCTGGTTCTGGTACCAGTCCAGCTGGGGCTCTGGTACTGACTGAGCAGCAGTTCTGGTTCTGGTACTGGTCCGGCCGGGGCTCCAATACTGCCCGAGCGGCGGTTCTGGTACTGGTCCGGCCGGGGCTCTGGTACTGCCCGAGCGGCGGTTCTGGTACTGGTCCAGCGGGGGCTCCGGTACTGCCCGAGCGGCGGTTCTGGTACTGGTCCGGCCGGGGCTCTGGTACTTCCCGAGCGGTGGTTCTGGTACTGCTCTGGCTGGGGCTCTGGTACTGCCCGAGCGGCGGTTCTGGTACTGGTCCGGCCGGGGCTCTGGTACTGCCCGAGCGGCAGTTCTGGTACTGGTCCGGCCGGGTCTCTGGTACTGCCCGAGCGGCGGTTCTGGTACTGGTCCGGCGGGGGCTCCGGTACTGCCTGCGCGGTGGTTCTGGTACTGGTCCGGCCGGGGCTCTGGTACTGCCCGAGCGGTGGTTCTGGTACTGCTCTGACTGGGGCTCTGGTACCGGCCGAGCAGCGGTTCTGGTACCGATCTGGCTGGGGTTCCAGTACCGACCGAGCGGCGGTTCTGGTACTGATCTGGCTGGGGCTCTGGTACCGACCGAGCAGCAGTTCTGGTTCTGGTACTGGTCTGGCTGGGGCTCTGGTACCGGCCGAGCAGGGGTTCTGGTACCGATCTGGCTGGGGTTCTGGTACCGACCGAGCAGCGGTTCTGGTTCTGGTACCGATCTGGCTGGGGTTCCGGTACCAACTGAGCGGCGGTTCTGGTTCTGGTTCTAGCTGGGGCTCTGGTACCAGCCGACCAGCGTTTTTTTAGGAAAGTCACTGGGGTCAGATTCTGGATACTGGCTGGAAATTGAATTTGACACCCCCCTCTGCCAGGTTGGAGGGCTAGGTTGGGGGCTGCCGGGCTGGAGGGCTCTGTGGGGCTGGAGCAGAGGGGCTGCGGGATCTGCCTTAGGGGATAGGGGCTCTGGGGGCTGGGTTGGGGGGCTATGGAGGCTGGAAGTCTCTGTGGGGCTGGGTTAGGTGGCTCTGTGGGGCTGGGTTAGGGGGCAGGGCAGTTTCTAAGCCGTGTGTCCTTAGCCTGTCCTGGAGGCCTGCGCATCGGGGATTAAGGGAATTTAATCCACTGAGGTCAGCAAAGCTGGGTGGGAACCACACAGGCCAGGCCCATGGGGGGAGGAGGAGGAAGACCCTGCTATTCCTGCCCCGGACCCCCCAGTTCTGCCAGTGCCCCTCACTCCCGACCTGCAGCCCCCATCTCATCATTTCCTTCTAGTGTTTCTCCCCTTCTCCGTCTGTCCTGTCAGCAGATCAAAGACGGAGTGCGAAGGGGAGCAGGTCATGGGGCTGTGTGTGTATTGGGGTATTATGGGAGGGGAGTGGGGTCCGGTGGGTTAGAGCAGGGTGGGAGGGCTGGGAGCCGGGACTCCTGGATTCTCTCCCTGGCTCTGGGAAGGACATCGGGACCTCAAAATCCAGTTCGCGGTTCTGCCCTGACCGGCTGTGTGCCCTTCGACGTGGCCCGTCTCCCTGCCTCGGTTTCCCCTCCAACTCTTTGTGTCGTTATCCTGTTGCTTACTGTGGGTCCGTGCAGTGCCTGGCCCCATAAGCTGGGAATTGGTGGCCTTCGTTCGGATGGCCCCGAAGAGCCAAAGAGGTTAAGGTGACCCCCAAACTGTCCACCACTAAACAGCTGGACAGACGCTTCGGGGGGTCCAGAAACCCCAGCCTGCCTCATCCCACGGCAAACACCCCGATAAACCCGGAAACCAGTTGAAACACCAGCAAGGTCGAGGATTAAGAGAGGCTTTAATTTTACGAACATCCCACGTTCCCTGTCCCTTTAGCCGGAAAAAAAAAAATCTCTTGTCTGACTGTCTTTTAGCTGGGATTAAAAATAGTAATAACTGTCCTTTTGGGGGGAAAGTGCAGAAGATTTAGCCGGATTGGCGCTAAAGTCTGGTCTCGTTTCCTGCGAGGCCAAAACAAGACAAACACGCACAGGAGGGGGAGAGAAAAGGCCTCTCAAGTAGGATTAAACACACAAAGGGAAGTCTTTTTTTTTCACCCAACGCACAGTCAATCTGTGGAACTCCTCGCCAGAGGATGTTGTGAAGGCCAAGACTAGAACTGGCGTCAAAAAAGAACTAGATAAATTTGTGGAGGACGGGTCCATCCATGGCTACTAGCCAGGATGGGCAGGGAGGGTGTCCCTGGCCTCTGTTTGCCAGACGCTGGGAATGGGCGACAGGGGATGGATCACTTGATGATTCCCTGTTCTGTTCATTCCTTCTGGGTCCTTCCCTTGGTTGGGTCAGGACACCTCAGGATCAGGACAATGTGTTGTGTTGGGCATCGGCGCTGACTTTGTGGGTGCTCCACCACTGGAGAAACCATGGGGGAAAAAAGGTGGGTGCTGAGCACCCACCGGCAGCCCCCCATCAGCTTCCCACCCCCGCAGCACCTCCCGTCCACCAGTAGCCCTGCCGATCAGTGCCTCCCCCTCCTAGCACCTCCTGCCCGCTGTGGATCAGCTGTTTCATGGTGTGCAGGAGACTCGGGGGTGGAGCAGGAGCAGCAAGGACGGGGTGGAGACATAATAGGGCAGGAAGAGGTGGGGCGGGGGGTGGGAAGAGGCAAGGTGGCGGTTGAAGGGGTGGAGTAGAGGTGGGCTCTGGGGCAGAGCCAGGGGGAACCCTTCCCCCCCCGGCACATTAGAAAGTCAGCACTTATGGTGTTGGGTGTCTGCCTCGGGTGGTCTTTGTCTTGGGTGGCAACTTGGGGAATGGGGTTGGCTAGTATGTTTGTGTTGTTTCTTCACTCTGATCTTGCAGGCCTAATGGTGCTATGGGTAGATCCTGGGAACCCAGATGACAGTAGGGATTGTATTGGGTCATCTCTGTGTCGGGTCATCTTTGTTTTGGAACTTTGCATTGGGTCAATTTTGTATTGGATCGTCTTTGCATTGGGTCTTTGTGTTGAGTCGTTTTTGTGCTGGGTCGTCTTCACATTCGGTTGTCTCTGTGTTGGGTCATGTTTATGATGGGTCTTTGCGTTGGGTTGTCTTTGCATTGGGTCGTCTTTGTGTTGGGTTGTCTTTGCATTGGGTCTTTGTGTTGAGTTGCTTTTGTGTTGGGTCGTCTTCACATTCGGTTGTCTCTGTATTGGGTCATGCTTATGTTGGGTCTTTGCGTTGGGTTGTCCTTGCGTTGGGTCATCCTTGTGTTGGGTTGTCTTTGTGTTGGGTTGTCTTTGCGTTGGGCCACCCTTATGTTGGGCCATCTTTGCATTGGGTCTTTGTGTTGGGTCATCTTTGTGTTGGGCCATCTTTTTGTTGGGTTGCAGCTTGGGGAATGGGGTCAGATAGTCTGTTTGTATGGTTTTCTTCACTTTTATCCCGCAAGCCCAACGACGTTATGGGTCCCAGGAGATGGTGGGGTTGGCAGCCAGGAGGGTGACGTTTGCTGCAGTGGTTGTCGGCAGACAGCTGCTGCTTTTGCTAATTTCTCCCCCAAAATCTTTTCTTTTAAGAACCCCTAAAGGGCGGGCTGGGTGGAATAACCCAAGCCTTCGTTATCCTGCCTGCCAATTAGGTGTAATTTTCAACTAGTCAATTGTGGTCCGTTGATTTGGGATCCCGTGCTTCTCTTGTTCATCAGGCATGACCTTACCAGAGTCCTTGCGTTATTATCAGGAGGTCTTTGTGTTTGGATTAATTCAATTTTCTGTCTCCCTTTGGCACCCATTGTCCAATCAACATTTGTTGTTGTGACACCTTGTGAACTTTCATTCACTTTTCACTGTGGAGCTCACAATTAGGGTCAATTTGGAGGTCCAGTCAGTGGAGGGGCCTGGGGTCTGTGTACTGCAATGGGGCCCTGATCTCATGCCACGGGGCAGAGGGGGGAAGAAGGGGCCAAACCCCGAACTATTCAAATTCGGAAATGCTTCCTGGGAGCGGTTGATGACATGACTCATGCTCCTCTATAGCCCCTCCTCCCTGGCTGGATACATCTCCCATAATGCATTGTGTTTCTGCCCCCCCTCTTCCCGTGCCACCATGGGAGTCCCTGACTGTGGTGCATCATGGGAGAAATAGCCCAATTGGAGAACCCCAGAATCAGCACCTGAACCCCAACTCCCATGAGCTACTCTGGCAGCATTTCCAGGGAGAATTCCCTCCCACACACACACAATTTTTTCAGATGTTGGGCGTTGGGTTTTTCGATAAAACATTGAACTTTCCCATGAGAAGCACGGATGCTTCACAGGGTTGACGGGGAAACAGTTTGTCAAAAACTCTAAAAGGAGTTTTTAGGCGGGACATTTTGAGTCATATTTATGTTGGGTCTTTGCACCGAGTTACCTCTGTAATGGGTCGTCCTTGCGTTGGGTCTTTGCATTGGGTGATCTCTGCGTTATCTTTCCATTAGATCTTTGTGCTCGCTCATCTTTGCTCTGAGTCAATGTTGCACTGGGTCATCTTTATGTTGGGTCTGTGTTTGGTGGTCTTTGTGGTATCTTTGCATCGGGTCTTTGTGTTGGGTGGTCTTTGTGCCGAGTCACTGTTGCATTGGGATATCTTCGTATCCGGTCATTGTGTTGGGTGATCTTTGCGTTGCGTTATCTTTATGCTGACTTGGAGAGTCACCAGATGGTCCAACCGCTGATGGGGTGGGAAGCAAAGAGGAGGGCCCTTATACAGAGGGAACTGGATTGACTGGCAAGAAACAAAGAACAGGGGGTGTGATCTGGCCAAACAGAAGGTTATAGAGAGTGCCAAGAAGAGCCAGAGAAAAGCGATCAGAGGATTGGAGAAGATGCCTTACACTGAAGGCATTTCATCTGTTTAGCTTCTCCTAAGAGCAGTGGAGGGGTGACTTGGTTGCAGGGTCAAAATCCAAAATATCAAAGGGCTTTTGAATCAGGCGGAACTAAAACCAAAGCTACAAGTTAAAGCCCGACAAATTCAAATGGGAAATAAAGCCCTAATTTTTAACAGTCATGGGGAGTAGCCATTGGAACCAACTCCCAAGGGAAGGGGGGGGATTTTCCATCCCTTGATGGCTTCCAGTGGTGCTCTGTCTGGAAGATGCTTTAGCCAAACGCAAGTTATTGGGCTTAATGGTCAGTAAAATTCAATGGCCTACATTAAAGAGGAGGTCAGATTAGATGATCTAAAGGTCTCTTCGGGCCTATGGATCTATGCATTCCCATCGTTTTCCTCCAGCTAGTTGACAAAGATGTCGACCAGCCCTGGACAGCGTGAGCCCTGTAAATTCAACCTTCCACCCTGTTGGCTGATCATCTTCACGTTGACGTGTCTTCGCCTCGGGTCCTCTTCGTGTTGGGTTGTCTTGGTTCTGGAGTCGGCGTCGGGTGGTCTCTGTGTTGCGTCAGACTTCTGTCGGGTCGTTGCGTTGAGTGGTCTTTGCGGTGAGCGGTCTTTGCGCTGAGTGGCGGCTTGTGAAGTGGAGTCACCCTGGCCTACTTGTGTGGCTTTTCGGGGCCCCTAGAGCGGAGTCCACTCACTCCAGGGGCCCTGGAAAATTCTCCCGGGGCTCAGGCCCTTAGAGCGTCTTCTGCTCCAGGTCTTCGGTGGCGGGGGGTCTTTTCACCTGGGTCTTCGGGGCACTTCGGCGGCGGGTCCCGGAGTGGAAGGACCCCCCCCGCCACTGAATTACTGCCGAAGCTGGAGCCCCCCGCCGCCAAAGACCCCAGCCCCCTGAATCCTCTGGGCGGCCCTGGGGCTTGTAACTGTGTACTCCGTCCATTTATTCAGCATCCTGTACCAGGCCGATTCCCATGTTATCTGAGAACCGTCGCGTGGTAGAATTCAGTTATGATGCACTCTGTTAATTGTTTTTCTGGTCTTGTGTTAACGAGCCCAATAACAAGCTCACTCCAGGGAGACCATGGATGCAGATTTCTGACTCTCTACCGTACAGAGTTTTTAAGGTCGATATGGTCCGAAAATGGTGCCACGCAATATCCCCAGGCGAGGACAATCCATCCTGGTGGCCCCCAATTTCACATGCCGGGACCATGGCTAGGGGCAGACGGTTGGGTTGTATCCCAGTCCTATGCTGTTGGTCATTGAGTGAGAGGCTTCGCTGATAAAAAAGACCACGAACGATTTTTTTTCTCTTCTTAATTAACAAAATAATGAGCTGACCCCCGAGGAAGCCACGCATACGTTTCTGGCTCTCTACTGCGGGGAGTTTCTAAGTAGATGGATTGAAAAATAGGCAGGGGGGCGACTTGATTTTTCTTGCCAATGATACCTGGTTCTTGATGGTGTCCTTGATGATCTGGGGTTCGGGAAGCTGGGGTGCCAATCCCAGTTCTGCTACTGGCCTCTTGTGTGACCAGGGGCAAGTCCCCGCCTCCCTGACTCAGTTTCCCATCCCACCTGCTGTCTGTTTAGACGGTGAGCTGGGAGGAGCCTGGGTTGTCTCTCACTCCGTGCAGCGCCGGGCACAATTGGGCTCCCGCCCCGATTGTGAATCTAGACAGAGTGGTTGAACTCTGCTATTTTAAGTGCTAATTAGAACTAGGGTGTAATCCCCCCCGGGGAGGGGGAGCAGGCGATTTGGGGGGCCAGGGAGGGGCCGTGGGGAAGGGGTATTTGCAGCTGTGGAGATGTTGGGGTGTTTTAGCATGAGGTGGTGGCAGGAAGCCCAGCAGGGGGCACTGTGGGACGGGGCAGAGGGGGGCCATGGGGCAGAGGGGGCCCAGCAGGGGATGCAGAGCGGAGCAGAGTGGGGCCAGCAGGGGGCTACATGGGGCAGAAGAGGGGCAGCAGGGGGCACTGAGGGGTAGATGGGGGCCAGCAGTGGACAGCGGGGGGGCAGAGGGGGGCCAAAAGAGGATGCAGTGGGGTAGAGGGGGGCACCAAGGAGCACTGTGGGGCAGAAAAGGGCCAGCAGGGAGCGCCGTGGGGAAGAAGGGGGCTGGAAGGGGGCTCTGTGGGGCAGAAAGGAGCCAGCAGGGGGCACAGTGGGGCAAAAAGGGGCCAGTAGGGGGCACCGTGGGGCAGAAAGGGGCTAGTAGGGGGTGTGGCGGGGCAGAAGGGGGCTGGCAGGGGGCGCCTTGGGGAAGAGGGGGCTGATAGAGGGCGCCTTGGACATGAGGGGGCTGGCAGGGGGCGCCTTGGGGCAGGAGGGGGCTGGAGGGGGCACTGTGGGGCAGAAAGAGGCCGGCAGGGGGTGTGGCAGGGCAGAAGGGGGCCGAGAGAGGATGCCATGGACTCGAGGGAGCTGGCAGGGGGCACCACAGGGCAGAAGGGTCCCAGCAGGGGGCGCCACAGGGCAGAAGGGTCCCAGCAGGGGGCGCCACAGGGCAGAGGGTCCCGGCAGGGGGCACCGCAGGGCAGAAGGGTCCCAGCAGGGGGCGCCACAGGGCAGAGGGTCCTGGCAGGGGGCACCGCAGGGCAGAAGGGTCCCAGCAGGGGGCGCCACAGGGCAGAGGGTCCTGGCAGGGGGCACTGCAGGGCAGAAGGGTCCCAGCAGGGGGTGCCACAGAGCAGAGGGTCCCGGCAGGGGGCACCACATGGCAGAAGGGTTCCAGCAGGGGGTGCCACAGGGCAGAAGGGTCCCAGCAGGGGGCGCTGGGGGTCAGAAGGGTCCCGGCAGGCGGCGCCGTGGGTCAAAAGGGTCCCAGCAAGGGCCCCGCGAGGCAGAGGGGGCCGGCAGGGGGCGCCACGGGGCAGATGGTCCCAGCAGGGGGCACCGGGGGTCGGAAGGGTTCTGGCAAGGGGTGCCATGGATCAGAGCAGGGCCAAGCAGGAGGCGCCATGGGGCAGAAGTGTCCCAGCAGGGGGCGCCACAGAGCAGAAGAGTCCCGGCAGGGGGTGCCGTGGGTCAGAGAGGGGCCCGGCAGGGGGCACCGCGGGTCAGAAGGGTCCTGGCAGGGGGTGCCGTGGGGCAGAGCGGGGCCCTGCAAGGGGCACCGTGGGGCAGAAGGGTCCTGGCAGGTGGCGCCATGGGTCAGAGTGGGGCCCAGCAAGGGGCACCGTGGGGCAGAAGGTTCCCGGCAGGGGACGCCACAGGGCAGAAGGGTTCCGGCAGGGGGCGCCGTGGGTCAGAGGGGCCCAGCAGGAGGCGCCGCAGGGCAGAAGTGTCCCAGCAGGGGGCGCTGTAGGGCAGAAGAGTCCCAGCAGGTGGCGCCACGAGTCAGAGCGGGGCCCAGCAGGGGGCACCGCGGGGTAGAAGGGTCCCGGCAGGGGGCACCGTGGGGCAGAAGGGTCCCGGCAGGGGGCGCCGGGGGTCAGAGGGGCCCGGCACGGGGCACTGTGGGGCAGAGGGTCCCAGCAGGGGGCGCCATGGGGCAGAGCGGGGCCCGGCAGGGGGCGCCGCGGGGCAGAAGAGTCCCAGCAGGTGGCACCGCAAGTCAGAGCGGGGCCCAGCAGAGGGCGCCATGGGGCAGAAGGGTCCCAGCAGGGGGCTCCGTGGGTCAGAGGGTCCCGGCAGGGGGCGCCGCAGGGCAGAAGGGTCCTGACAGGAGGCGCCACGGGGCAGAAGGGTTCCCGGCAGGGGGCGCCGTGGGTCAGAGGGGCCCGGCAGGGGGGCTCACGCCGTGCTTGTCGCCCCCCCAGAAATATCGCTACCAAGATGAGGACAGCCCGCCCCTGGAGCAGAGCCCGGCGCATCTCCCCAACCAGGTAAAGGCCCCCGAGCTCGTCCACGTCTCGGAGAAGAACTTGTCCCAGATCGAGAACGTCCACGGCTACGTGGCCCACTCCCACGTCTCCCCCATGAAGGTAGGATGGGGGGCGGGGGGCGCCCGGCCAGCACAGGGGGGCCCAGCCCAGCCCTGCCCCCCAGCCCCTCCGCTGCCTGCGAGTGTGTCGGGGATGGGGCGGGGGGGTGCTGGCTCAGAGGGAGTGGGTGTCTCTGCGTGTGGCACGGCGGGTGGGTGGGTGGGTGTGGGCCTGAATGGGTCTGGGCAGGTCGCTGGGTGTGTCAGTGGCTCTGAGTGTGTCACCGTGTGTGTGTCAGTGGATCTGGGTGTGTCACTGTGTGTGTGAGAGTGGATTTGGGTGTGTCACTCTGTGTGTGTGTGTGGACTGGTGGTCGCTGTGTGTGTGAATGGCTCTGGGTGTGTGTGAGAGTGGATCTGGGGGGTGTGTGTGTGTGTGAATGGCTCTGGCTGCGTCACTGTGTGTGAGAGAGTGGATGTTGGTGTGTTGCTGTGTGTGTCAATGGATCTGGGTGTGTCACTCTGTGTGAGTGGATCTAGGTGTGTGTCTGCGTGTGGGAGGTGTGTGAGTGTGTGTATGTGAGAACGGCTCTGGATGTGTTGCTGTGTGTGTGCAAGAGTAGATGTTTGTGTGTCTGTGTGTGGTGTGTGTGTGTGAATGGATCTGGATGTGTTGCTATGTGTGTCAGTGGATCAGGGTTTCTCACTCTGTGGGTGGGTGGGTGTATGTGTGAGTGGGTCTGCGTGTGTCACTGTGTGTGTGTGTGTGTATGTGTGTGGACTGGTGTGTCACTATGTGTGTGAATGGCTCTGGGTGTGTCGCTCTATGTGTGTGAGAGTGGATGTGGGTGTGTTGCTGTGTGTGTCAATGGATCTGGGTGTGTCACTCTTTGTGTGAGTAGATGTAGGTGTGTCTCTGCGTGTGGGAGGTGTGTGTGTGTGTGTATGTGAGAACGGCTCTGGATGTGTTGCTGTGTGTGTTCGAGAGTGGATGTTTGTGTGTGTGTGTGGTGTGTGTGTGTGAATGGATCTGGATGTGTTGCTGTGTGTATCAGTGGATCAGGGTTTGTCGCTCTGTGTGTGTGTGTGTGTGTGTGTGTGTGAGTGGGTCTGCGTGTGTCACTGTGTGTGTGTGTGTGTGTGTGTGTGTGTGTGTGTGTGTGTGTGTGTGGACTGGTGTGTCACTATGTGTGTGAATGGCTCTGGGTGGGTTGCTCTGTGTGGGTGAGAGTGGATCTAGGTGTGTCTGTGGGAAGTAAGTGTGTGTGTGTCTGTGTGTGTGAATGGGTCTGGGTGTGTCACTGTGTGTGTGTGTGAGAGAGAGAGAGAGTGGATGTGGGTGTGTCTGTGTGTGAATGGATCTGGATGTGTCACTGTGTGTGTCAGTGGATCAGGGTTTGTCGCTGTGTGTGTGTGTGTGAGAGTGGAGCTGGGTGTGTCACTCTGTGTGTGTGAGAGTGGATCTAGGTGTGTCTGTGTGGGAGGTGTGTGTGTGTGTGTGAATGGCTCTGGGTGTGTTGCTGTGTGTGTGTCAGTGGATCTGGGTGTGTCACTCTGTGTGTGTGAATGGCTCTGGGTGTGTTGCTCTTTGTGTGAGAGTGGATCTAGGTGTGTCTGCGTGTGTGTGTGTGTGTGAATGGATCTATGTGTGTTGCTGTGTGTGTCAGTGGACCAGGGTTTGTTGCTGTGGGTGTGGGTGTGAGTGGGTCTGCGTGTGTCACTGTGTGAGTGGACTGGTGTGTTGCTGTGTGTGTGAATGGCTCTGGGTGTGTCACTGTGTGTGTGTGAGAATGGATCTAGGTGTGTCTGTGTGGGAGGTAAGTGTGTGTGTGTCTCTGTGTGTGAATGGGTCTGGGTGTGTCACTGTGTGTGTGTGTGAGAGAGAGAGTGGATGTGGGTGTGTCTGTGTGTGAATGGATCTGGGTTTGTCACTGTGTGTGTCAGTGGATCAGGGTTTCTCGCTGTGTATGTGAGAGAGAGTGGATCTGGGTGTGTCACTCTGTGTGTGTGTGTGTGTGTGTCAGTGGATTTCTGGGTCACTCTGTGTGTGAAAGATTGGATCTGGGTGTGTTGCAATGTGTGTCAGTGGATCTGTGGTTATCTCTCTGGGTGTGTGTGTATCTGGGTGTGTGTGAGTGGATCTGGGTGTGTCGCTGTGTGTGTGTCAGTGGATTTGTGTCTCACTCTGCATGTGTGAGAGAGTGGATCTGCTGTGTCAGTGGATCTGTGTGTCACTCTGTATGTGCGAGTGGATCTCTGTGTGTGTGTGGGTGGATTTGGGTGTGTTGCTGTGTGTGTCAATGTATCTGTGTGTGTGTGTGTGTATGTGAATGGATCTGGGTGTGTTGCTGTGTGTGTCAATGGATCTGTGTGTCAGTGTGTGTGTGTGAGTGGATTTGTGTGTGTGTCAGTGGATCTGGCTTTGTGTGAATGGGTCTGGGTGTGTCACTCTGTGTGCAGGTGTGTCGGGGGTGCTGGCTGTCTAGGAGTGGGTGGCAGTGGATCTGTCTGTGTCGTTATGTGTGTGTGTGTGTGTGTCAGTGGATTTGTGTCTCACTCTGTATGTGTGAGAGAGTGGATCTGTGCATGTCAGTGGATCTGTGTGTGTCGCTCTGTGTGTGTGTGTCAGCTTGGGTCAGTGTGTCTCTGTATCAGTGTGTGTGTGGGTGTGTGTCCAAGAGTGTGTGCATACTACTAGCTCTCTGAGAGTGTATGTTAATGGATCTGTGTGTCAGTGTGTGTGTGTGAGTGTCAGTGTGTGTCCGGATGTACATTTGTCAGTCTCGGTGTGTGAGTGTGTCAGTGTGTATCTGTGTGTGTATGTGTGGATGGGGTTGTAGGATGTGCCTGGGGTTGTGTTGGGGTTGTCAGTGTGTCTATCATAGGGGGTGTGTGTGTCAATGTGTATCTTACTATGTCTAAGTGTGTGTGTCAACACAGTGTGTCAGTGGGTGCGGCTGTGCGTTTGTGAGTCCATGTCTGTGTGTTTCTTAATGTGTCAGTGTGTGTGTGTCCCATTGGCTCCTGTGTGTCAGTTTTAGCATGTGTCTGACTCTGCCTGTGTGTTTGTGTGTGACAGTCACTGAGTGTGTATTAGCAGATCCCTGTGTGTGTCTGTTTCAACAAGTGTGTATCTTAGTGTGTGTGTGTGTGTGTGTGTGTCAGAGGTGTGTCATGGCGTCACAGGCATTATGTGTATCTTAGTGTGTGTGTCAGTATGAATCTTAATGTGGGTGTTTGACAGTGTGTGGCTCAGTTGTGTATCTTAGTGTGTGTGTGTGTCAGAGGTGTGTCATAAGGATCTGGGTGTGTAGCTCAGTGTGTGTGTGTGACTGTGTGTCAGTGCGACTGTGTGTGTGTGTCAGGGTGTGTCAGCAAGTGCGTGTTAGTGGCTGTGTCAACGCGTAGCTCAGAGCGATTGTGTCCTTGCTTGTGTGTCAGTGGACCTCCGTGTGTGTCAGACTCAGTGTGTGTGGCTGTGTGTATCCCAGTGTGTGTATATTAGGGAATGTCTGTGTCACTCTGTGTCTGAGTGTATCACAGCATCGGTGTCTATGGGTGTATCTGAAGGTGCCTCTGTGTGTGTGTGTGTGTGTGTGTACACTCGTGTTTCTGGAGGGATACTTCACACACACAGAACACAATTTACTAGTCACCAGGAGAAAATCAGCAACAAGGACTCCTGGGTTCTCTCCCCGGCTCTGGGAGGGGAGTGGGGGCTGGTGGTTAGAGCAGGGGGGCCTGGGAGCCAGGACTCCTGGGTTCTCTCCCCGGCTCTGGGAGGGGAGTGGGGGCTGGTGGTCAGAGCAGGGGGGGCTGGGAGCCAGGACTCCTGGGTTCTCTCCCCGGCTCTGGGAGGGCAGTGGGGGCTGGTGGGGTAGAGCAGGGGGGGCTGGGAGCCAGGACTCCTGGGTTCTCTCCCCAGTGCTGGGAGGGGAGTGGGGGCTGGTGGGTTAGAGCAGGGGGGGCTGGGAGCCAGGACTCCTGGGTTCTCTCCCTGGCTCTGGGAGGGGAGTGGGGGTTGGTGGGTCAGAGCAGGAGGGGCTGGGAGCCAGGACTCCTGGGTTCTCTCCCCGGCTCTGGGAGGGGAGTGGGGGTTGGTGGGTCAGAGCAGGAGGGGCTGGGAGCCAGGACTCCTGGGTTCTCTCCCTGGCTCTGGGAGGGGAGTGGGGCCTGGTGGGTAGAGCAGGGGGGGCTGGGAGCCAGGACTCCTGGGTTCTCTCTCCGGCTCTGGGAGGGGAGTGGGGGGCTGGTGGGTCAGAGCAGGGGGGCTGGGAGCCAGGACTCCTGGGTTCTCTCTCCGGCTCTGGGAGGGGAGTGGGGGCTGGTGGGTCAGCCCCAGGGAAGGGCGGGGGCTGGATGGCAGCAGGATTCCCACCCCGGCTCAGCCTGGAGCCTCTCTGGCCATGTGGCCAAGGGATGAGTCTCGCCCGGCCTCTAGGGGGCAGTGAGTCGGGTTGGGGGCGTGTGTGGAAATCCCCACACAAGGAGGTGCGGCGGGACTAGGACAATAGGGTCATCGGGGATTGTCTGGTGAGGTGTGTGTGTCTGGGTACTGGTGTTTTGTGGTGAAATACGTGTCTCAACGTGTGCATAGTGTGTGTCTGTGGGCAGATTGTACCTCTCTCAGTGTGTGTGTGTGTGTGTACATTGTGCTTCTCATTGTGTGTGTGTGAATCTGCTGTAAGTAGCTCTTGGGATGAATTTGTGTCTAGGTGTCTATGTTCTGTTTAGCTTTGGGTGTACACTTCGTGTCGTTGCGTGTGCGTACATTGTGTGTGTGTCTATTGGTGTGTATACACGGTGATGTGTATGCATTTTGTGTGTGTACATGGTGTGTGTGTACATTGTGTGTGTTGGTGTGTATGCACAGTGTGTGTGCATTTTGTGTGTTTAGCTGTGTGTGTATGTTGTGTGTGTCTAGCTGTGTGTGTGCGTCTATCGGTGTGTATACACAGTGGGATGTGTGTGTGTGTTTAGCTGTGTGTATGCATGGTGTGTGTAGCTGGGGTATACATAGTGTGTGTACATTGTGTGTGTGTGTGTGTGTCTGTGTGTATACATGGTGTGTGTGACCATTGTGTGTGTGGCTGGGTGTATACATGGTATGTGTATATATATATATATATTGTGTGTGTGTGTGTGTGTAGCTGTGTGTATACATGGTGTGTGTGTATATATGTGTGTACATTGCATGTGTGTGTACATGGGGTGGGTGTGTCTAATTTCTGCATGTCTGTGTGTATGTCTAGCTGTGTGTAAATGTTGGGTGTGTGTCTAGGTGTGTGTGTGTGTGTTGGGGGCCTGGATGTGTGTGTGTCTTTCTAGCTCTGTACCCCTCCCTCCCCCCCCACCCCCATGCACGACCCCCGTGCCCCCCAGCCGCCCCTCCCTGCGCACCTTCTGTCCGCCCCATGGCGAGGTATTTATAACGGGGGTGGGGGTCAGACCCCAGTTATGGGGGGCAGAGATCCTGGCTGGGGGTGGGAGGCAGGACAGGGTCGGGGTGGCGATTTCTACACTGTCATCTCAAACCCAAGGAGAGGTTTGTGGGGTTTCTGGGGAGCTGGGAGTGGGGCAGCTCGGCTCAGGGCTCGATTTGGGGGGTGCTATTTGGACTTGGGGGGAGAAGGTGCTGGAACGGTTGAGGGGATCGATCTGGGGGCTGGGCGCAAACTTGGGCGATGTGGGGGCTGGGATGAAAGTGGGGGTGTGTGGATGTGGGATGACATTTTCGGGGTGCTGTATGAGCTGCAAGGACGTTTTGGGGTTCAGTGTAGGGCACCAGATAAAAACTTGGGGGGTTGTTACCAAACAAGGGATCTGGGCTTTTTGGGGGGGTCCTAAGGGCCATGGAATAACCTTTGGGGTGTTCAGTTTTGCAGGGCAAATGGTATCAGGGTTGGATCTGGGGGGGTTGTGGAGGCTTCTCGTGGGGCTGAAGGCTGGAAATGTTGGGGTACAGAGGGGGGCCGGAGGGGGAGGCATGTCATTGGAGGGGCCTTGGGGAACAGCTTGGAATTTGCAGGGGCTCCTTTTTGGGGGCCATAGGATGGTTCATTCCATGCCAGTTTTGGGGTGTTGTCTCACTGCACCCCACTAATGGCTTTGGGGTGTGTTGCATTCACAACACCTCAATAGGCATTTAGGGCAGGTTGGGTGTCAGCAGGGTGGGGGGGGGCAGGGCTGGGCTGGCAGGGGCTGCGGGTCGGGAGTGAGGGGCACCGGCAGAGCGGGGGGGGGCAGGGCTGGGCTGGCAGGGGCTGCAGGTCGGGAGTGAGGGGCACTGGCGGGACTGGGGGGGGATGTTCTCACCCCCCCCCGATCCCCTTATGTCACTGTCCCAGCCTCCCAAAGCGGCTTTACTCCCTTCCTGCCACAATCCAATTAACCGGGGGCTGCGGCCCCTCCCGGCCAAGGGCTGGCAGAGGACAAAAGACAGAGGCAGCCCACTAGGGGGTGCTGTGGGGCGGGGGGCTCAGCAGGGGGCGCTAGGGGGCACTGTGGGGCAGGGAGCGGGGCGGGGGGCTCAGCAGGGGGCGCTCTCCCCTGGCAGGTGGGGCTGGCCAATTGCCCCTCGCTCCCACCCCCATGAAATAAGCCACAATGGACCTGGGGGGAACATGTAGGAGCCCATCTCCCACACCCCAACTGTCCTTCTTCCTTTTTCTTTCTTTCTTCCGTGCTGCTTTCATTAGTTCACTTCTGGCCTTTCTGCCATTCCTCCCTTCACTTCTCCTTCCCTCTTTCATCCTGTCGTTCTTCCGTTCTGTTCTTCAGGGGGGTTCACCCCTCCCTTCCTTCGCTTTGGGATCCGATTTTCCCATGCGCTGCTTCTATTCGTTCTTCCAGCCTTTCCGCTTCCTTCCTTCCATCCTTCCCGTGACCCTCGTGAGTGCTCGCTGGGCCTTTCCTGCGGTTCTCCATCGGTCCTTCCTTCCTCCTTCCCTTCTTCCGCTCGCTGACCAGCTCTTTCTCCTCTCTCTCCATTTTCTATCCTTCTCCGGCCTTCTTTCTTCTCAGTGCCCCAGTCCTACTGCAGGACCTTCTGTCTTTCTTTCTCACCCCTTTCTCGTTCTTTCTTTCTTTCTCATCCCTGTTCTTGTTCGTTCTTTCTTTTTTACTTACTTTCCCACTCGCCCCTTTTCTTTCTTTCTTTCTTTCTTTCTTTCTTTCTCACTCGCCCCTTTTCTTTCTTTCTTTCTTTCTTTCTTTCTTTCTTTCCCACTCGCCCCTTTTCTTTCTTTCTTTCTTTCTTTCTTTCTTTCTTTCTTTCTCACTCACCCCTTTTCTTTCTTTCTTTCTTTCTTTCTTTCTTTCTTTCTTTCTTTCCCACTCGCCCCTTTTCTTTCTTTCTTTCTTTCCCATTCACCCCTTTTCTTTTTCTTTCTTTCTCACTCGCCCCTTTTCTTTTTCTTTCTTTCTTTCTTTCTTTCTTTCTTTCTTTCCCACTCGCCCCTTTTCTTTCTTTCTTTCCCACTCACCCCTTTTCTTTTTCTTTCTTTCTCACTCGCCCCTTTTCTTTTTCTTTCTTTCTTTCTTTCCCACTCGCTCCTTTTCTTTTTCTTTCTTTCCCACTCGCCCCTTTTCTTTTTCTTTCTTTCTTTCTCACTCGCCCCTTTTCTTTTTCTTTCTTTCTCACTCGCCCCTTTTCTTTCTTTCTTTCTTTCTTTCTTTCTTTCTTTCTTTCTCACTCGCCCCTTTTCTTTCTTTCTTTCTTTCTTTCTTTCTTTCTTTCTTTCTTTCTTTCTTTCCCACTCACCCCTTTTCTTTTTCTTTCTTTCTCACTCGCCCCTTTTCTTTTTCTTTCTTTCTTTCTTTCTTTCTTTCTCACTCGCCCCTTTTCTTTCTTTCTTTCTTTCCCACTCGCCCCTTTTCTTTTTCTTTCTTTCCCACTCGCCCCTTTTCTTTCTTTCTTTCTTTCTTTCTTTCCCACTCGCCCCTTTTCTTTTTCTTTCTTTCCCACTCGCCCCTTTTCTTTCTTTCTTTCTTTCTCACTCGCCCCTTTTCTTTTTCTTTCTTTCTCACTCGCCCCTTTTCTTTCTTTCTTTCTTTCTCACTCGCCCCTTTTCTTTCTTTCTTTCTTTCTTTCTCACTCGCCCCTTTTCTTTCTTTCTTTCTTTCTTTCTCACTCGCCCCTTTTCTTTCTTTCTTTCTTTCTTTCTCACTCGCCCCTTTTCTTTTTCTTTCTTTCCCACTCGCCCCTTTTCTTTCTTTCTTTCTTTCTTTCTTTCTTTCCCACTCGCCCCTTTTCTTTTTCTTTCTTTCCCACTCGCCCCTTTTCTTTCTTTCTTTCTTTCTTTCTCACTCGCCCCTTTTCTTTTTCTTTCTTTCTTTCCCACTCGCTCCTTTTCTTTCTTTCTTTTTCTTTTTCTTTTTCTTTCCCACTCACTCCTTTTCGCATAGACTCATAGACTCATAGACTCTAGGACTGGAAGGGACCTTGAGAGGTCATCGAGTCCAGTCCCCTGCCCTTTTCTTTCTTTCCCACTCGACCCTTTTCTTTCTTTCTTTCCTTCTTTCTTTCTTTCCCACTCATCCCTTTTCTTTCTTTCCCGCTCGCCCCTTTTCTTTCTTTTTCTTTTTCTTTCTTTCCCACTCACCCCTTCTCTTTCTTTCTTTTTCTTTTTTTTCTTTCCCACTCACCTCTTCTCTTTCTTTCTTTCTTTCCCACTCGCCCCTTTTCTTTCTTTCTTTCTTTCCCACTCACCCCTTTTCTTTTTCTTTCTTTCTTTCTTTCCCACTCACCCCTTCTCTTTCTTTCTTTTTCTTTCACTCTTCCTCTCTGTCCCTCCAGTCCCCCCCCCCCAAAGGAGGCCGTTTAAGCCTCTTTGTAAAATGGTGCTGAGGTGCCGGACGCAACCACCTGCGGGACTGTGGCGCCACCGCGTGGCCGCGTTGGGGAACGACACCGGTACCCCTCCCCCGCTCGGAGAGAGAGTTACCACCACCTCCGAGTGATAGAGGGGGAAACTGAGGCAGAGATAGAACCACCACCCCCTGCTCTGACCCACCAGCCCCCACTCCCCTCCCAGAACCGGGGAGAGAACCCAGGAGTCCTGGCTCCCAGCCCCCCTGCTCTAACCCACCAGCCCCCACTCCCCTCCCAGAACCGGGGAGAGAACCCAGGAGTCCTGGCTCCCAGCCCCCCTGCTCTAACCCACCAGCCCCCACTCCCCTCCCAGAACCGGGGAGAGAACCCAGGAGTCCTGGCTCCCAGCCCCCCCTGCTCTCACCCACCAGAGAATTGGTTTTCAATGGCTCTGAGGCCTTGAGCTGTGAGGTGCATTACAGTTTCTCACGTAATTTTCCCAGGAGCTCAGGGTGTCAGGACCCCGGTGTCCGGGCTAAATTCCCCCTTGGGTGAGACCATTCTGACGGGCTAAACAACCCCCCCACCCCCACCCCGTGGCAGTGTCAATGGGAGACAGAAACCTCCTTCGCTTCCTGTCCCAAATAATCTGCCCGCAGTGCTGTGGGCTGTCCGACATGTGCTGCGCCCCACCCACGAGGTGGCTGCATCTCCGCACCCAGCTAGAGATCCATGAAATGGCAGCTGGGGGTGGGGGGGCGGGAGTGAGGGGCACGGCTGGGCTCGGAGGGGCTGCAGGTCGGGAGTGAGGGGCACCGGCAGGGCAGGGGGCTGCGGATCGGGAGTGAGGGGCACCGGCAGAGCTGGGGGTGCAGGGCTGGGCTCGCAGGGGCTGCAGGTCAGGAGTGAGGGGCACCAGGGGGTCAGATGGGGGGGGCAGGAGGCTGCAGATCAGGAGTGAGGGGCACCGGCAGAGCTGGGGGGGTTGCGGGTCGGGATTAAGTGGCACCGGGTGGGCAGATGGGGGGGCAGGGGGCTGCAGATCGGGAGTGAGGGGCACCCGCAAAGGTCAGGGGGGTACACCCAGACTGTGATTTTCCCTTAGTCGGGGGGGGAGGGGTGGCCCTGGTGTGGGGGGAGGGGAGCTGCCTCCTCCCCCACCCCCCCGCCGCGCAATCTCCCGGCAGGATCGTGTCTCCGTCAGACGCGCAGGGGGAAGATCCAGGCGCGATCCGCGGCTCGCTCCGGCCCCCCGGCTGCGGCGCAGGATGGGGGAAGCGGCCGCCGAGCTGGGGGGGAAGCCGGGGCCGACGGGGCCGGAGGGATAAAAAAATAAATCACCCCCCCCACTTCGGAGCCAGCGTCCCGGCCGGCGCGGGGAGCAGCCGGTGGCGGATCGGGGGCTCCCTGCAGCCGGCGGGGGGGGGACACCCCAGGGTGCCGGGGGGGCCCGGCTGCTGGAGGCGGAGGGGGGATTAGCCCCTCCCCTCGCGGGCTTTTGCCCTTCCCCGTTTGGGGGCGGGGGCTGCAGTGGGGGGGGCAGGGGAGGGGGGACCATCCCGTCCCCCCCCCCGCACCGGGGCCATGTTCGTGTCGGTCTGGTACGCCAAGAAGATGGGCCGGCGCCTCCTCGACAACGTCCGGCGGGTCCAGAGACAGCGGGGCCGGGCCACGGTACCGGGGGGCGGCGGGGGGGCAGGCGGGGGGAGGGAGCTGGGGGGAGGGGGATGGGGGTGATGTGTGAGGGGGGAGGAGGACGGGGGTGATGTGTGAGGGGAGGGGGAGGGAGCTTGGGGGAGGAGGGACCCGGGGGTGATGTGTGAGGGGAGGGGGAGGGAGTTGGGGGGATGGGGGAGGGGGGACTGGGGAGGATGTGGGGGGAGGGGGGGACTGGGGTGACCAGGGGGAAGGAGGATACTGGGGGGACTGGGGGTAATGGGGGAGGGAATGGGAAATGAGGGGAGGGGAGATGGGGCAGAGCAAGGTGGGGGGCCGGGGGAATGGCGGATGTTGGGGGCTGGCTGCAGGCCCCGGGGGGGCAGGGAAGAGGGAGAGCTGGAGGGGGCAGGGACCTGGGGGGGGGGGCGAGGGGAGGAACTGGGGGGGTAAAGGGGGGTGAGGAAGAGACGGGACCGGATAAGATGGGCCGTGGGCACAGGAAGGGGGCATCGGGGAGAAGGTTGGGGGCTGGGGGGCTGTAAGGGGATGTAGGGGGGCGGGGAGGATTTTTGGGGGGCTGCAGTTCGGGAGTGAGGGGCACCGGCAGAGCTGGGGGGGGGGCAGGGGCTGCGGGTCGGGAGTGAGGGGCACCGGCAGGGCTGGGGGGGGGCAGGGGCTGCGGGTCGGAAGTGAGGGGCACCGGCAGAGCTGGTGGGGGGCAGGGGCTGCGGGTCGGGAGTGAGGGGCACCGGCAGGGCTGGGGGGGGCAGGGGCTGCGGGTCGGGAGTGAGGGGCACCGGCAGGGCTGGGGGGGGCAGGGGCTGCGGGTCGGGAGTGAGGAGCAATGAATGGAGCAGGGGCGGGGGCGTCAGTCATGATGTCATGCGGGATGAATCCCTGACGTCACCACCCCTGGCTATGAATGGGGCAGCGGGGGAGGGGCTCCAGATGTGTGCACCCCCCTGAATTAGAGGCGGGGGCTGGGCAAGATGTTTGGGGGGGAGCGGAGGGGCGGGGGCTCTGTCTCTGCTGCTGGGGGGATCTGGCCCCGGATGCCTGGGTTCATGGCCAGCCTGCCACAAGGGGAGCTGCCCTCCCTGCCCCCTAGCGGCCCCCCCCGCCCCTGCCCCACAGCGCCCCCTAGCGCCGCCCTGGGGCAGCCCTGCCTGCCGAGGGAGAGCGCCCCCTGCTGAACCCCCCATCCTCCTCCCTGCCCCACAGCGCCCCCTAGCGCCAGCCCCTGCCCCACTCCCTGCCCCACAGCGCCCCCTAGCGCCGCCCTGGGGCCAGCCCACTGCCAGGGGAGAGCGCCCCCTGCTGAGCCCCCCGCCCCGCTCTCTGCCCCACAGCGCCCCCTAGCACCCCCTGGGGCCAGTCCCGCCTGCCCAGAGTGCCCCCTGCTGAACCCCCCATCCTCCTCCCTGCCCCACAGCGCCTCCTGCTGAGCCCCCTGCCCCGCTCTCTGCCCCCCAGCGCCCCCTAGCGCCGCCCTGGGGCAGTGGGAACTGGTCTCTCATCCAAAACCTGAACGCAGCCCTGCAGCTCCCCCCACCGCAGCCCTAGATAGGTGCCCCTCCGGGACCCTCCAGCTGTCCCAATTAGCTGATTAAAGGCCCTTAATTGTGATTTGCTGCAGGAAGCGGCCCGGGAGGGAGAGAGGGAGAGGTGCTGAGATGTGCCCACCTCTGGGGCGAGGCGGCCGGTTACCCAGGGACCCCTCACCCGGTGCTGAAATGCAGCCACCTCTGGGGTGGGGCGGCCGGTTACCCGAGGACCCCTCACCCGGCACTGAGATGCGCCCACCTCTGGGGCGGGGCGGCCGGTTACCCAGGGACCCCTCACCCGGCACTGAGATGCAGACACCTCTGGGGCGGGGCGGCCGGTTACCCAGGGACCCCTCACCCGGCACTGAGATGCAGCCACCTCTGGGGTGGGGCAGCCAGTTACCCAGGGACCCCTCACTCTGCGCTGAGATGCAGCCACCTCTGGGTGGTGCTGAAATGTTGCTCTGGGTGTTTTCAGCTGCTCGGCCAGATGAAAGCCGGGCTCGGCTGGACTCAGAACAAGGCAGAGTCATTAGCGGCTCTGAATAATTGATAGGAAACCTCCGTTAGGCACATTTGAAATGTCCCTTCTCAGCCGGCACAGCCTCCCCCGCTGGGAGATACGGAGGGGAGTAGGGCCTACTGGTTAGGGGGCTGGGAGCCCGGACGCCTGGGTTCTGTGCTCGGTGCTGGGAGGGGAGTTGGGGCTGGTGGGTTAGAGCAGGGGGGCTTGGAGCCAGGACTCCTGGGTTCTCTCCCCGGCTCTGGGAGGGGAGTGGGGGCTGGTGGGTTAGAGCAGGGGGGCTGGGAGCCAGGACTCCTGGGTTCTCTCCTCGGCTCTGGGGGGTTCAGATCTCCCTGTACTGCAGTGATGCCCCCAGTTGCCACGACAACTGTCTCCCCCTGCAGTACTTGGTCCCAGTTCCCTGGCATCGCCATGGTTACCGTTGCCGAGGCTGAGGAAGCTGGGAGAGTTGCTAGGGAGCCAGCCAAGGAAGGAAGAACCCGGCCGGTTCCTCCTCCCGCATACCGGAGCCAAGATGCAGCCACCTCTGGGGTGGGGTGTTTCCCTTTACAGAGTTACGCTGCCCCCTCCAGCTCTGCTGGTGCCCCTCACTCCTGACCCGCAGCCCCTGCCCCCCAACAGCTCTGCCAGCCCCCCTTACTCCGGACCCGCAGCCCCCTGCCCACCCCAGCTCTGCCGGTGCCCCTCACTCCCGACCCGCAGCCCCGTGCCCACCCCAGCTCTGCCGGTGCCCCTCACTCCAGACCCGCAGCCCCTGCCCCTCCAGCTCTGCCGGTGCCCCTCACTCCCGACCCGCAGCCCCCTGCCCACCCCAGCTCTGCCGGTTCCCCTCACTCCCGACCCGCAGCCCCTGCCCCCCCAGCTCTGCCGGTGCCCCTCACTCCCGACCCGCAGCCCCTGCCCCCCCAGCTCTGCCGGTGCCCCTCACTCCCGACCCGCAGCCCCTGCCCCCCCAGCTCTGCCGGTGCCCCTCACTCTCGACCCGCAGCCCCCTGCCCCCCCACCTCTGCCGGTGCCCCTCACTACCAACCCGCAGCCCCCTGCCCCCCCAGCTCTGCTGGCACCCCTCACTACCAACCCGCAGCCCCCTGCTAGCCCAGCCCTGAGGACAAATGTGACACTGTTGTAGATTGAAGGGTCGCAGGTGTCGAGTTTGGGGGTTCACAGGGTGCTTTCGGGCTGTTGGTTTGGTGTGGGGATATTTTGGGGGTGCTACTGGTGTGTTGGTTCAGAGTGATGGTTTGGGGGATTCAGGTGAATATTTGGGCTGAGTTTTTTCGGGAGGATATTCGCAGGGGGGTCCCATGAATTTTGAGGGGTGCTGGTTCGGTGTCAGTTTTTGGGGTTCCCTCACTGTTTGGGGGGACAAAGCCTCAGGCACTTTCGAGGCTGCTGTATTGTTTGGGATTTGATATTTCCAAGGGTCTGAGGGAGCGCGATGGGTTGAATATTTGGGTGGTGTCTTTTGGGGTCAGGGTGCAGCCTCCCACTGTCAGTGGTCCCCCCTCCCCAGCCCTGCTGGTGCCCGGCTGCTTCTGGGACACAACATAAAGTCGGGGGGATCTTCCTCTTCTGTCCCAAAAGTCGCCAGGACTTGTCTGCCTGTTTTGGGGGGAGTGGGATCACTGGCTCACTGGGATCCCAAGGCCAAAAGGGGATGCCTGGCGGGTGGGATACTTGGCTCCGGTCTGGGGGTGTCTCAGCCCCGGGGGGGCAGGGGGCTGGTATCTTGGGGGGCTGGTGGCACCGTAGAGAAGCGGCTGAGATGCCTCCAGCTCACACTGGGGTCTCCTGCTTTCGCCTCCTTCTCTCCCGCAGGCGAATTCTCCGCCCGTCATCGTCAATACGGACACGCTGGAGGCGCCGGCCTATGTGAGTAGCCAAGTAGGGGGGTCCGGGGGGGTTTAGAGGGGTGGGGGGGAGCCTTGTTTCTGGGCTGGTGCAGCTTCCTCCCAGATGCACGTTCATCTCTGGGAACCGTCTCCCCTACCCCAAAGGCCCCCGCAAATCTTCCCCTCTCCCAAACGCCCCCCAGTTCCCCAAACTCACCCCTGATGTGTTCCCCCGGACCTTGCCCCCAAACTCCCCCAGTCTCCAACCTTCCCCCCAAACTCACCCCTGATGTGACCCCCAAAACTTGTCCCCAAACTCCCCCAGCCCCCAACCTTCCCCTCAAACTCACCCCTGATGTGACTCCCTCAAATCTTCCCCCAAACTCACCCCGATGTGTTCCCCTGGACCTTGCCCCCAAACTCCCCCAGTCTCCAACCTTCCCCCCAAACTCACCCCGATATGACCCCCCCAACTCTTCCCACCAAACTCCCCCAGTCCCCAACCTTCCCCGCAAACTCACCCCTGATGTGACTCCCTGAAATCTTCCCCCCAAACTCCCACAGTCCCCAACCTTCCCCTCAAACTCACCCCTGATGTGTTCCCCCGGACCTTGCCCCCAAACTCCCCCAGTCTCCAACCTTCCCCTCAAACTCACCCCTGATGTGACCCCCCCAAATCTTCCCCCAAACTCCCTCAGTCCCCAACCTTCCCCCCAAACTCATCCCTGATCTAACACCCCCAAACCTTCCCCCAAACTCACCCCTGATGTGACTCCCTCAAATCTTCCCCCAAACTCACCCCTGATGTGTTCCCCCGGACCTTGCCCCCAAACTCCCCCAGCCCCAAACCTTCCCCCCAAATTCACCCCTGATGTGACCCCCCCTAAAACTTCTCCCCAAACTCCCCCAGCCCCCAACCTTCCCCTCAAACTCACCCCTGATGTGACTCCCTCAAATCTTCCCCCAAACTCACCCCTGATGTGTTCCCCCGGACCTTCCCCCCAAACTCCCCCAGTCTGCAACCTTCCCCCCAAACTCACCCCTGATCTGACCCCCCCAAACTCCCCCAGCCCCCAACCTTCCCCAAACTCACCCCTGATCTGACCCCCCCAAAACAGTCCCCCCTAACTCCCCCAGCCTCTACCTTCCCCCCATACTCATCTCTGCCCCCCACATCAGTTTCTGTTTGATAGAGACCAGTCTATAGTTCTTACCCTGTTTCCCAGGTTGGGGGGGCACCATGGGCGGTGGGGTGGAAGATCCCCCCATGGGATTGCGAGGGTGAATGGGGGGGTCTTGTCTGATGCAGGCAAATAGATCTTGTGGGTTTTCTTTCTTTCTTTCTATTAACTCATCCCTTTATTCTTTGTCCTTCGTTCTGCCGTGCGGGGGCCCAATTCTCACCCCCCCCCTTTCTGTCTAGGTGAACGGGACGGAGGGGGAGATGGAGTACGAAGAAATCACGTTAGAACGGGTGAGACTCTGCGTTCCCGTCTCTTCTTGGGGGTGAATTTCAGCGTAACGCACCCCAGAAGCAGACGCCTCTGCGCCCCCCCTGCCCCAGCTCGGCCGGTGCCCCTCACTCCCAACCCGCAGCCCCTGCTAGCCCAGCCCTCCCCCCAGCCCTGCTGGTGCCCCTCACTCCCAACCCGCAGCCCCTGCTAGCCCAGCCCTGCCCCCCAGCTCTGCCGGTGCCCCTCACTCCCGACCCGCAGCCCCTGCTAGCCCAGCCCTCCTGCCAGCCCTGCCGGTGCCCCTCACTCCCGACCCGCAGCCCCTGCTAGCCTGGCCGTGCCCCCCTCACCCTGCTGGTGCCCCTCACTTCCAACCCGCAGCCCCTGGAGGCCGACTGACAGGTTTCGGGGGTGTCTCCTGCAGGGTAACTCCGGGCTGGGGTTCAGCATTGCCGGGGGGACGGACAACCCCCACATTGGGGACGACCCCAGCATCTTCATCACGAAAATCATCCCGGGGGGGGCAGCGGCTCAGGACGGCCGCCTCAGGTACCCGCGGGACTGGGGGAGGCGGAGTGCTGGGGGGCAGAGAAGGGGCTGGGGGCTGGGGAGGGGGGCTGGGGAGTGAGAGATTGTGCAAGAAATTGTGAGCCTGTGCGCTGGGGGTGTAAGGTTGTGAGCGCACGAGCCTGTGCCGTGAGTGAGTGTGCACTCGGCGATTGTGTGGCTGTGCACACTGGCTCGCGTGCTGCTGCTTTGCACGTGCCCAGCACTTACACAAACCCTCGGACGTGTGCAAAGACACGCCTCGGTGCTCCCACCGTGGCATATTGCATATACATCCATCGCCCCTTGCACGACCCCATTGCCTCGTGCCCAGAACGGCTGGCTGTCCACGTGCACAATCGTGCAGAATCACTCCTCGCACACGTGCGAACCAGTTTGCTAAACGTTCTTTGCATGTGCACCTAATGACTTTCACAATCACGTGTTGCACATTCACAGTTGCTCATTGTACTTGTGTGTGCACAGTTGCATGGGGCACAATCACATATCGCACCCTTGTTACAGACTTGTACAGTCACTCATGGCCTGCACACAATCGTTTATTGCAAACTGTCACCATCACTTGTTGCACGATCGCTCACCCTACACTCTTTGCACACTCCTTGCATGATTTGTCATGCTCACAACTGCTTGGTGCACTCAGCCAAGGCTCATTGCGTGTGCACAATCATTCATGGTGCATGCTCACAATTGCTCATTGTAAGTGCTCACAATCGCTCACTGCACAACCAGTCA
Organism: Gopherus flavomarginatus; assembly: GCF_025201925.1. Lineage (NCBI taxonomy): Eukaryota > Metazoa > Chordata > Testudines > Testudinidae > Gopherus > Gopherus flavomarginatus. The sequence goes on from NC_066639.1 coordinate 15,982,566, forward strand.
TTGCACGTTCATTACACAATCCCTGCTGGCACGTGTTCTCCCTCACTCGTTGCACAATTGCTCATTGCACACTGATTACCCCGTCACTCATGGCAAGTTCTCAGAATTGCTGGTTGCACAATCGTTCATTGCAGAGGCTCCCCCAATCCCTCTTTGCACAATTGTTCCCTGCACCAGCACCTGTTGCACACTTGTTACACTGTTGCTCATGGCACACACTCACACTTGCACAATCACTCCTTGGAGAAGTTCACAATCACTCACTATGCAATTGCTCGTCCCAACTGCCCGTGATCACAATAACTTTTTGTGCTAGTCCTCAGCACACAATCCCTCGTGGCATGTGCTCACAATCACTCTTTGCACAACTTCTCCTTGCACACATGCCTACTTGTTCCTTGCACAATTGCCCCATGCACAACTGCTGATTGCAGGCTCTCCTAGTTCGTTCCTTGCACAATCACTCTTGCAGATGCTCACAATCATTTGTTTCACAATCTACAATTGCCCAGTTGGTCGTTGCACTCTCATTGCACAACCGCTCATTGCAGAGGCTCACAACTGCTTGCTGCACGATTGTTTGCCACTTTTTGCACACTCATTCTCCAATTGCTCATGGCATACTCCTTGCACGGCCTCTTGTTTCTCTCCCATTGTGTTGTTGCTCATTGCACGCTCACTCTAGGCACGTGTGTCGCATGCTTGTGCGCAGCACCCTCTCACAATCGCCCCAGGCCACTTGGCCCCAGTTGGTGCCGGGCCCGCCCCCGGGAAACCCCCTGATGTGCCTCCTCCCTGTGTCCCTGCACCAGGGTGAACGACAGCATCCTGTTTGTGAACGACGTGGACGTGCGAGAGGTGACGCACAGCACGGCGGTGGAGGCGCTGAAGGAAGCCGGCTCCATCGTCCGCCTCTACGTCATGCGGCGTAAGGCCCTGGCCGAGAAGGTCATGGAGGTGAAGCTCATCAAGGGGCCCAAAGGTCAGAGACGCCCCCTGGATAGCCCCCCGGACTCCCCTCCCATGGCTTGGGATACCCTGGACAGCCCCCCAAGCTCCTTGGAAAGAGACCCCCCCATGACTGGGGATGTCCCTGTGCACCCCCCATTTTCCCTTGGAGAGACCCTGAGAACTTGGGGGTCACATCCACCCCCACAGCCCCCCTCCTGCTTCCATCCAATGGGGCCTCCTGAGAGAACACCCTAGATCCCCCCCAGATCCAGGGGCTCCATTGTCCACCTCCCTGCTCCCCCGCTAAGGAACCCCCGAAGAGAACCCCTCAGTACCCCCTGGTCCCCTCCCCACTGAGAGACACACACCTCCCACCAGGTAATCCCCGTACTGGAGAGAGCCCCTTGCACTCAGCACACCCCAAAGCCAGGGGTCCCCCTGAAACTCCCTCCACATCACCACTAGCCCCCCCATACAGTCTCTGCTCCCCCCGACAACCCCCTGCCCCCTTCTCCTAGGAGATCCCCCTCTCGAGGAGTCCCCTCTCTAGGGCAGAGGTCCCCCCCTTTCTCTCCCGGGATCCCCCCGACCCCCATCATCTCCCCATCCTCCCCAGAGGGGAAACCCCCCCGGATCTCCCCCCCATCCCTTTTTCTCTGACTCTCCCCAGATCTGCCTGCCCCCCTCCCCCTAAATCTCCCCCTCTGAATCTCTCTCCCCTCCCCACCCCCGCTCAGGTCTGGGGTTCAGCATCGCGGGGGGCGTCGGGAACCAGCACATCCCGGGGGACAACAGCATCTACGTCACCAAGATCATCGAGGGGGGGGCCGCCCACAAGGACGGGCGCCTCCAGATCGGGGACAAGATCCTGGCGGTGAGTCGTTCCCCCCCAGGGCCACACCCAGCCAGGCAGGGATTAACTGAGCCCCGGGGGGAGGGGCCTGAGTGGAGGGAGGGGCTTAGCAGGGTGGGAGGGGTTTAGTGGAGGGAGGGGGCTTAGTTGAAGGGGAGGAGCCTAAGTGAGGGGGAAAGCGGAGTGGGAGGGGCTTAGCAGAGTGGAGGGAATTTGGGAGGGGCTTAGTTGAGGGGGAGGGGCCTAAGTGAAGGGGAAAGCTGAGTGGGAGGGGCTTAGCAGAGTGGAGAAAATTTGGGAGGGGCTTAGTTGAGGGGGAGGGGCCTATGTCCCAGGAAAGCTGAGTGGGAGGGGCTTAGCAGAGTGGAGAAAATTTGGGAGGGGCTTAGTTAAGGGGGAGGGGCCTTTGTCCCAGGAAAGCTGAGTGGGAGGGGCTTAGCGGAGTGGAGAGAGTTAGAGGTGGGGTCTAATTGAGCAGAGAGGCTTGGCTGAGGGGGAGGAGCCTATGCAGGGGGGACGCTGAGTGGGAGGGGCTTACCGGACGGGTGAAGGGTGCTGAGCTGGGTCGGGGGTATCCCCAGGACAAGACTTTTCTGCAGGACTCCCTGCCGCTGGATATCGCCATGGGTCTGAGCTGGGGCAGGAGGCAGGTGGGATACTGGGGGGGAGATGGGCCCATGGGTCTGACCCTGGTTTGTCCCCGGTCCCCCTCCCGCCACTGCAGGTGAACAACGTCAGCCTGGAGGACGTGATGCACGAGGACGCCGTGGCCGCGCTGAAAAACACGTACGACGTCGTCTACCTGAAGGTGGCGAAACCCACCAACATGTACCTCAACGACTCCTACGCCCCACCCGACATCACCACCTGTGAGAACTGCCGGGGGGCAGGGAGTGGGGGGTTGTTAGGGGGCACTGGGGGGCAGCAAGCAGGGCGGGATCCCTGCCTGAACGGCCGCCCCACCCCAGAGGTGGCCGCATCTCAGCCGTTAACGCCACCCCTTGTCTCTCCCCTCTCCAGCGTACTCCCAGCATCTGGACAATGAAATCAGCCACCAGAGTTACCTGGGGACTGACTACCCACAAGCCATGACCCCCACCTCCCCCCGGCGCTACTCCCCCATCCCCAAGGAGATGATGGGGGAAGAGGACATACCCAGGTAAGCAAAGCCCCTCTCCCTCCCCTGGGGGCTGCCCCCTAGCGGGTCTGGGTGCCGAGGGGGTGACCAAATGTCCTGATTTCGGGGTCTTTTTCTTATATAGGCTCCTATTACCCCCCACCTCCGTCCCGATTTTTCACACTTGCTGTCTGGTCATCCTAGAGGGAGTTGACTGGCACCTGCCGCCCAGAGAGGATGGGGGCATGATTTGAGGGGCACAAATATCACCCCTTTTGTAGCCTGATAATGGAGTTCATCTGCCCGCGGTGCACACGGTTACCCATCTGAAGTGTAGGCGCCTGAGTGCAGGAGAAGACAGGTGTCCCCGTAACATACAGGCGTACATGTAACATACAGCCACATGCATGATATACTGGTGCACAGGCAATGGACAACCGCTCACCGTAATGTACAGGTGCAGAGGTAAAACCACACACCGTGACATACAGGCGCACAGGTAATGGACGGCCATACACCGTGACATACAGGCACACAGGTAATGGACAGCCACACACCGTGACTTACAGGCGCACAGGTACTGTACTGCCACACACCGTGACATACAGACACACAGGTAGTGTACCGCCAAACACCATGGCATACAGGTGCACAGGTAATGGACAGCCACACAACATGACATACAGGTGCGCAGGTACTGTACTGCCACACACCGTGACATACAGGCGCACAAGTAATGGACAGCCACACACTGACATACAGGTGCACAGGTTACATACAGTCATGCATGGTAACACACAGGCACACAGGTAATGTACAGCCACACACCGTAACCCACAGGCGCACAGGTAATGGACAGCCACACACTGTAACACGGAGATGCACAGGTAATGGACAGCTGTATACATAACACAGAGGTGCACAACTAATAGTCAGGCAGCCGTGTGACATTCAGGCACCCACATAACACACAGACACATTTCTGACATACAGTCAGCCACATAACGAACAGGCAACTCGGGAAGCTACAGGCGCTCAGATGCTGTCGAGGTATTTCTAGAATATACAGCCGCATCTGGAATATACAGTTACACATGTAACACACAGCCACACGTGTGGCCTACAGGTTGCCATGTAATGTTCAGGTGCCCACGGGATGTACAGGCGTTCAAATAGGGGTGCGTGTCAGTGTATACGTGATCACATCCTGTAACCGGTGCTACAAGCACACAGATAAGATACAGGCACCCTGCCGGTCCACGCGACCCTTACAGGCGCACGGGCGCATCCACAAGGTTCAGGTGGACACCTTGCATACAGGCAAACAGAGGGGTACCGGCAAATGCGCACAGGCGCCTGTGAAAGTACAGGTGCACGAAGCAAACACACACGCACACACATGAAGTTGCAGCCACGTACGGCCGCACACGTATGCTACCGTCGCCCACGAGCCATACAGCCACCCACTGTAACCTATGGGGGTCATTACAGTCAGACCTCACACACCCCATCGTTCCTGCGTCCCCTGCTGTGGATTCTGGGTGTTGGGGTGTTGTTGGACTTCGTCGGTGACTGTCCCCCTTCGCTGGGGGGGTTCCTGACCTCTCTACCCCCATCCCACCTGCCCAGGGAACCCCGCCGGATCATCATCCACCGCGGCTCGACGGGCCTGGGATTCAACATTGTCGGGGGTGAGGATGGCGAAGGAATCTTCATCTCCTTCATCCTGGCAGGGGGGCCGGCTGACCTGAGTGGGGAGCTGCGGAAAGGGGACCAGATCCTCTCGGTAAGAACCCACCCCCCAGAAGCAGTCAGTCCCCCCCTGGGGCCGGGTGGGAGCTGGTGTCCCCTAGAGGGGACAGGCCCCTGCCCCATTCCCCGCCCCTCTGATGTGGCTTCTCTCTCCCCTTAGGTGAACGGGGTGGATCTCAGGAACGCAACCCATGAGCAGGCTGCCATCGCTCTGAAAAACGCTGGGCAGACGGTGACGATCATCGCACAGTATAAACCTGACGGTGAGTCTGGGTGGGGGTGAGGGTGGGGCTGGAGGCATGTCCCACCTCTGGGTGGTGTGGAGGGAGGGATGGGATTTGGGTGAGTGGATGGATCTGGGGTTGGTTGGGTGGGTGGATGGGGTTGGGTGGATGGAGAGATGAAGTGATGGAGGATGGGTGGATGGACAGACAAAGGGATGAAATGATGGATGATGGATGGATGGATAGATGGGGTGTTGGGTGGGTGGATGGGGTTGGAGAGAGATGGATGGGGTTGGGTGGATGGAGGGATGGAGTGATGGAGGATGGGTGGATGGATAGATGAGGTGTTGGGAGGATGGATGGAGGAGGATGGACGGAGGGGTGGGGTTGAAGGTGAGTGGATGGATGGATAGATGGGGTGTTGGGTGGGTGGATGGAGGAGGATGGACGGAGGGGTGGGGTTGAAGGTGAGTGGATGGATGGATAGATGGGGTGTTGGGTGGGTGGATGGATGGCCGGAGGGGTGGGGTTGAAGGTGAGTGGATGGATGGATAGATGGGGTGTTGGGTGGGTGGATGGAGGAGGATGGACGGAGGGGTGGGGTTGAAGGTGAGTGGATGGATGGATAGATGGGGTGTTGGGTGGATGGAGGAGGATGGACGGAGGGGTGGGGTTGAAGGTGAGTGGATGGATGGATAGATGGGGTGTTGGGTGGGTGGATGGATGGCCGGAGGGGTGGGGTTGAAGGTGAGTGGATGGATGGATAGATGGGGTGTTGGGTGGGTGGATGGAGGAGGATGGACGGAGGGGTGGGGTTGAAGGTGAGTGGATGGATGGATAGATGGGGTGTTGGGTGGGTGGATGGAGGAGGATGGACGGAGGGGTGCGGATGAAGGTTGGGTGGATGGATGGATAGATGGGGTGTTGAGTGGATGGAGGGATGGGGTGGGTGCAATGGATGGAGGGATGAAGTGATGGAGGATGAGTGGGTGAATGGATAGATAAGTGGGGTGTTGGGTGGATGGACAGATGGAGGGATGAAGTGATGGATGATGGGTGGATGGATAGATGGGGCGTTGGGTGGGTGGGTGGATGGATGGAGGGATGAAGTGATGGATGATGGGTGGATGGATAGATGGGGCGTTGGGTGGGTGGATGGAGGAGGATGGACGGAGGGGTGGGGTTGAAGGTGAGTGGATGGATGGATAGATGGGGTGTTGGGTGGGTGGATGGATGGACGGAGGGGTGGGGTTGAAGGTGAGTGGATGGATGGATAGATGGGGTGTTGGGTGGGTGGATGGTTGGACGGAGGGGAGGGGTTGAAGGTGAGTGGATGGATGGATAGATGGGGTGTAGGGTGGGTGGATGGAGGAGGATGGACGGAGGGGTGGGGATGAAGGTTGGGTGGATGGATGGATAGATGGGGTGTTGGGTGGGTGGATGGATGGACGGAGGGGTGGGCTTGAAGGTGAGTGGATGGATGGATAGATGGGGTGTTGGGTGGGTGGATGGATGGACGGAGGGGTGGGGTTGAAGGTGAGTGGATGGATGGATAGATGGGGTGTTGGGTGGGTGGATGGAGGAGGATGGACGGAGGGGTGGGGATGAAGGTTGGGTGGATGGATGGATAGATTGGGTGTTGAGTGGATGGAGGGATGGGGTGGGTGCAATGGATGGAGGGATGAAGTGATGGAGGATGAGTGGGTGAATGGATAGATAAGTGGGGTGTTGGGTGGATGGACGGGTGGAGGGATGAAGTGATGGATGATGGGTGGATGGATAGATGGGGCGTTGGGTGGGTGGATGGATGGAGGGATGAAGTGATGGATGATGGGCGGATGGATAGATGGGGTGTTGGGTGGGTGGATGGAGGAGGATGGACGGAGGGGTGGGGTTGAAGGTGAGTGGATGGATGGATAGATGGGGTGTTGGGTGGGTGGATGGAGGAGGATGGACGGAGGGGTGGGGTTGAAGGTGAGTGGATGGATGGATAGATGGGGTGTTGGGTGGGTGGATGGAGGAGGATGGACGAAGGGGTGGGGTTGAAGGTGAGTGGATGGATGGATAGATGGGGTGTTGGGTGGGTGGATGGATGGATGGAGGGGTGGGGTTGGATGGAGGGATGAAGTGATGGAGGATGAGTGGGTGAATGGATAGATAAGTGCGGTGTTGGGTGGGTGGATGGATGGAGGGATGCAGTGATGGATGATGGGTGGATGGATAGATGGGGCATTGGGTGGGTGGATGGAGGAGGATGGACGGAGGGGTGGGGATGAAGGTTGGGTGGATGGATGGATAGATGGGGTGTTGGGTGGATGGAGGGATGGGGTAGGTGCAATGGATGGAGGGATGAAGTGATGGAGGATGAGTGGGTGAATGGATAGATAAGTGGGGTGTTGGGTGGATGGACGGATGGAGGGATGAAGTGATGGATGATGGGTGGATGGATAGATGGGGCGTTGGGTGGGTGGATGGATGGAGGGATGAAGTGATGGATGATGGGTGGATGGATAGATGGGGTGTTGGGTGGGTGGATGGATGGACGGAGGGGTGGGGTTGAAGGTGAGTGGATGGATGGATAGATGGGGTGTTGGGTGGGTGGATGGATGGACGGAGGGGTGGGGTTGGATGGAGGGATGAAGTGATGGAGGATGAGTGGGTGAATGGATAGATAAGTGCGGTGTTGGGTGGGTGGATGGATGGATAGATGGGGTGTTGAGTGGATGGAGGGATGGGGTGGGTGCAATGGATGGAGGGATGAAGTGATGGAGGATGAGTGGGTGAATGGATAGATAAGTGGGGTGTTGGGTGGATGGACGGATGGAGGGATGAAGTGATGGATGATGGGCGGATGGATATGGGGTGTTGGGTGGGTGGATGGATGGAGGGATGAAGTGATGGATGATGGGTAGATGGATAGATGGGGCGTTGGGTGGGTGGATGGATGGAGGGATGAAGTAATGGATGATGGGTAGATGGATAGATGGGGTGTTGGGTGGGTGGATGGATGGAGGGATGGGGATGGAGGTTGGGGGGATGGAAGGTTGGGGGGCAGATGGGAGGACAGAGGGATGGGGGGTGTGCGGGAGGATGGAGGGATGGGTGAGGGCTGGAGGACGGAGGGATAGGAGGCAGGCGGGAGGACCGGCGGGTTGTACCGAAAGCAGGCGTCTCGCTGGCCAGGTAGATTTGGGGGACCATGAGGGGTGGAGAAGGGGGGCAGCCCAAGGCATCACCTGGCCCTCAACCCCCACATTCCTCCTCCCCCCCCAGAGTACAGCCGCTTCGAGGCCAAAATCCACGACCTGCGGGAGCAGCTGATGAACAGCAGCCTGGGCTCCGGGACGGCGTCGCTCCGCAGCAATCCCAAGCGAGGCTTTTATATCCGGTGAGAGCCCCCCCCAACCCTCCCACGGACCCCCAGGAGCCTCCCCAGCCCCTTGAGATCCTCCACTCCACCACACGCCTCCATGGACCCCACTGGCCCTCCACTGGCCCCCCCACCCCCCTGAAACCTCCCATCCCCCTACAGAGCCCCAAGACCCTCCCAACCCCTCACTGACCCCCACAAGCCCCACACACACACTGACCCCCAACTGTCCCCACATACACGACTCCCCCCCCGACCTGCCTGTTGACCACCCCACTGACTCTGCCCCTCATACGCATGAAGCCGGGCGCCCTGATATCCCAGTGCTCCACAGAAGGGGAGTGTAGTCTCCTCCGCTGGATTAGAACATGGGGGGAGCAGGGAGCCAGGACTCCTGGGTTCTCTCTCCGGCTCTGGGAGAGGAGTGGGGGCTGGTGGGTTAGAGCAGGGGGGGCTGGGAGCCAGGACTCCTGGGTTCTCTCCCCGGCTCTGGGAGGGGAGTGGGGACTGGTGGTTAGAGCAGGGGGGGCTGGGAGCCAGGACTCCTGGGTTCTCTGACCCCCGGCCCCGCCCCTCCAGGGCGCTGTTCGACTACGACAAGACGAAGGACTGCGGGTTCCTGAGCCAGGCGCTGAGTTTCCGCTTCGGGGACGTGCTGCACGTGGTGGACGCCTCGGACGACGAGTGGTGGCAGGCGCGGCGGGTCCACCCTGACGGGGAGGGGGACGAGATCGGCTTTGTGCCCAGCAAGAGACGGTACCGGGGGGGGGCAGAGGGGCATGGGGGGAAGGGAGGGACTTGGTGGGAGAAAGTGTTAGGCTGAAGTGGCTGTGGGGGGACGTGGGGCTCGGGGTGGGATGGGGCTGCAGGACATTGGGAGGGGCCTTGGGGGGAGGGCTTAGGGGTGGGGCTATGGGAAGGGGGCGGGGCTATTGAGCAATGGGCGGGGCCAGAGGGGGAGAGGCTGTGAGGAGGGTTTGGGGGTGGGGCTTTGGGAAGGGGGCGGGGCTATTGAGCAATGGGCGGGGCCACCGGGGAGCAGTTGAGGGAGAGGGGCGGGACTTCAGGGCAGGGGGAGGGGCCACGGGGAGAGGTTGTGGGGAGGGAGGGATGGGGCTTTGGGAAGGGAGCGGGGCTACTGAGGAGTGGGGCAGGGTCCACAGGGGGCGGGGCTATGGGGCAGGGGGCGGGGCTGTCTCTGAGCTTTGGTCTCCCTGCAGGGTGGAGCGCCGGGAGTGGACGCGGTTAAAGGCCAAGGTGGGTGACTGACCCGCCCCCCCGACACAGGCCCCCAGCCCCACCCCAGGGGCAGAGGGGTTGGGTGAGGCTGAGTGTGTGTTTCGTCGGGCCTCTCTTGGCCACGCCCAGACCCCCAGGGGCGCTTCCTCCCCGTGCCGTCCCACGAGCGCGTGCACCGTGCGTGCGAGCATGCGCACAACTGCCTTTGCACACCCCTGTGCCGACCCTGTGTCATGCCCCTCCCCCAGCCGCGCCCCAATTCGAGGCCATTAACCCCTTCCTCACCTTCCCAGCGTGGCGGGGGCCAATCACGGAGTCAGTCCACAAAGGGGGGGGAGGCTGCTCCCACCTGACCCCCAGCGGGAGCTGTGGG